>NW_008651027.1:0-30294 GCF_000695815.1 Acanthisitta chloris | reverse complement strand
TATGAATACATATTTATATATGTATGTATATATTTAGATATCAGGTATAATTTTAGCTCTTACATCCTCTTTCCCCTCCATTATACAGCCAATGAACTTAGCACAAATCATATGTGTACTCTTCCTTGCACTTCACACTGTGGATCAGTGGGTAGTAAATTGTGTAACAATCTAGAAATACTTTTCTCAAAAATGTTTTGAGTAAAACCAGTGTCAAGCTTATCTACATTATTGGTAGGATTTATATACATGGTGACTTCATTGAAGGAGTGACATATTCCAGCTGTGGTAGGACCAAGCAGTTTACCCTCACCAGACATGAGAAGAAAAAGCAAATTTGTTCATCTGGTGCCATCTAATTTCATAGTTAAATGCAGTTAATAATTCTGTAACATATTTTCTGTTTTATTTTTATTTTTAATTTGATAAACAAAACTATAATAAGATCTATTAGCTAAATTCTGAAACTGCATTTATTTAGATGAGAGAAATGCTGAATGAGGATAACTAAGCATTTGAAAAATTACTTCAGGGATAAGGTAGACTCTGCATCACACATTGTCACATTAAGACAGGGTCTCTAGCAAATAATATATTCCTGAAGCTATGGGTGTTAGGCAGGAATAATTGGACTAAATTTCATGGTTTATGATATTAATGATATCTGTAACAGCACACTGTAATTAAAATCTATGAATTTATGTCTGACTCAAGTAAGTGCCTAAGTTTGAAGCAATTGAATTTTTAGTATTGTGTGTGGTAGGAGATATACATGACAAAATTTTCCTTGTCTTTAATTTCTATTTTATTTTGCTAAATGTCCCAAATTATCAGTTTTGATGTTCCTGTCAAAGTGTGCCATTACCTCCACTGCTGTGTCATACAACTTTAAATCTTGCTTCTCAGTCAATTTCTGTCGTGGTTTCCTTATCTTTTCTGCTGCCTCTGTGTGAGTATTCTTTAAATTTGTTAACAGATTGTTGGAAGGAAAGCTTTAAAAGAAATTCTTAATTGTATTTTGCACAAGGATGCTGTGGATGGGGGTGTCCCTGCAGCTGTAGGCTGGCACACTGCTTCTGAAGAAAACAGCTATTTCAGACAGCAGATCTGGTGTATTTGCTATTCCTTTCTCTGCAAGTCTGCTCTCCATACTGCTGTCTGTGTTTCGTGCCCACACAACCCAGACATTTCTCTGAAGACCAGCTTTAGCTGCAGATTAACTGCAAGGAGAAGATCTGAGTGCAGCAGAGAGCAGCACATCAGAGCTTTCCTTGCTCCTTTTCCACAGCCATCTCAGCATCCAGGTTCTCACCCTTGCTGTGTATTTGTGGGCTGGATTATTCACTGCTACCAAAAATATGTTGCTTTGCTTTTACAAGGATGGTTCTCATCTCATAAAGAGTTGGACTAATGCTTTAGAGACAATACCAGTGGAGAAAGAACAGATTCATTTCCTTTCCTTGCCACCTTCACCTTTGGAAACAGCAGTATTTGCACAGATATAGGCAAGTGTTTCTGCAGTTGTAAAGTTTTTAAGACTGTTATACTGCAGAAGGAGTAAGCAGACTGTTCACTTTTGCCAGGCACAGCATGTCCTCAGAGTTTTAGGCTTTTAGTGGCTGCTAAGCATTGCAGTACATATGCATAAATAAGATAGTCATGGTGATTTCTAAGCTAAGTTACCTTGAAATTACTGTTCTGCAAACATAAATAAGTCCCTTGCTGTGAGGGTTTTATTTCTGTATAGATTTGTGGTGGGATCCTTGGGCCAGATCCTGCTGACAGCCTGCTTTTCCACAGTCTGGGGTGGTGAACACCACCTCAAGGATTGCTTAAATTTCAATCTGTAAAGACAATGATTTGAATTCAGCTGTGAACAATCTGAAACTTGCTTTGAAGTGAAAGGTAAAAATGTTTAAATCTCCACTATTTCCAGCTTTCCAGTGTTGGCTAAATGCTCTCTGTAAAGCATGGGGGTACCCAGAAGCATTTGTCTCTTAGGATGAGGGACAGTGGCAAGAAGTAAATCCCATTGTAAAACTGGGCATTAGGGTGTTTTAATCAATGTTTAACTTGCATCATACTTCAGATGCTGTGGGTGAGAAGCTGGAAATTATTTAAGTTTTAGTACTTTATCATTAGTTTATATAGCTTTATCAGAGATAACAGTGGTTAGTGAAAATTATATATTTCTCTACAAATTTATGTGGGGTGCATTTTTATAAACTATGAGAATTCTGCTGTTGATTGCTTTAAGCCCATGAACTGATACCTGTCCCTGCTGCAGAGATGTTGCTGAGATTAGGACAAATATGCAGGCAGCTGTCCTTCAGACAGGGAGTCCTTCTCTCTAGAGGAAATCTTCTTGCTTTTTCACCTTGATCTCAACTGCAAAGTTGGGTAGAAGTCATCTGATTTAACAGTTAGACATGTCTTCTCAGTCCCTGAATACAAAGGGACTCTAATCTTAGATACTCCCGGTTATTTTTTTGGAACCTAAATTTGGGCTGATAAATCCCAACATAAGGCACCATCTGAGTGGGCAAAGGCCATTGGGCTTGTGGGATTTGATGCCAAATGCCAGTGGCCTGGCAAAGGGTGCAGTAAAGTACAATGGGCCAGATCAAACAAATATTTCACAAGTTTCTGACCTTTCCAGTGAAAAAGCAAAACCCATCTTCCCCAGTCTCTCTTGCAGTAAAGCCAATTCTAGTGTTCAAGGTTGCCTGTGAGATACCACTGAATACCTAATAGTTGATCTATTTTCTAGCCTAATTACTGCCTAAGCCATAGGATTGCTGATAACCTAAGGCCAGATTCTGACATCTTTAATACATCAAACAGTCCTTACTTTTATGAGTAATTGTGCTAAACGAAAAAGTTTTAGGAATCTCGTCTCTTAATGTAGGATTTTGTTCACATAAGGGAGAATCTGTGGAAAAGAGTTCTCCTGGATCCTTAGACAGATTATTTAGCTCTCCAAGCACAATGCAAATTTAGAGATCACTTTTTTTCACTACATGAATGAAAGTCAAGTCATTATGCAAATTACATAAAACTAAAACTCTGGTTAATAAACCACTTCTTTTTCCATTCAAAGTTGAATAATGTCTTTTTGCCAAGTATATTAATATATTAATTTTAATTGATGGGGAAAAGACCACTTGAAAAAGAGTTTAGGCACTTATCCATCCAGCAGCTTCATTCTTTCTCTTTCTTAAAGTGACTGATGACAGAAACTGGTGAGCCCTGTCCTGCTGCTTTTACAAACATGTGGCTTTTCTGTGCAGTGAAAATCCTGTGTATCTGCAAAAGCAGCTGGAAGTAAGAGGAGGAATCAGTGTCATACTATTTGTCAGAACTTTGTGGGATCACTACTAGGCAGAATATCACAACATAAGAGCCTTTTATCATTCTAGTAGCTTTGTGATGAATCATTTTATGCTGCAAATGGATAATTTAATTCATGACACCGTGTCCCACCCATCTTAGAGATCTGTGTCCCAATAAATATGTGTGAGGCCCAAGTTTAGCTGTTCTTATATAATCTACAATGTGAGTGTCTCAAGAACTTTGCATGAAAAGCATAAATTATCACTGAAATACAATATCCATCAAAAATTAACTGCATATGTTGCTGCTTGCCTCACTGCTGTGTTTCTAATCAGACCTTGACTTTTGTTTGAAGGCACCTTCTTGCAGATGAAAAAAATTGCTCAACAAGGAGATTATTGAATAGCACATGACTTAGCCATTCATCTGATTAGCCCACTGATAAGAATCATAAGACATTTTAATAAAACATAATCATAAGAAATTTTCAATATGACCTCTTAGTTCCCCAAAATAATCTACTTCTATCTTGCTTTGTCAATGGGGCACAGTGTTTGTTTAAGGTTAAAAAAAATCTAACATGAATTTGGAGAAGACAGACTTCCAGTTTGGTTTCTGTATCATGTGAATGACTTTCTCCTTGCTGACACAGTTAGTGCATGAAACCAAAGATAAACATCATAAACCAATGGTGTTTCCCCATAAGTGGATTCAGTGCTATATGCATTAAATGAAACTGCACAGTCTAGAAGCCCAGCATGGTCAGAGGCAGACTGCCAATCTTCTAGTCTTCCTAACCTACTCAAAATTACCCACCTTGAGAAAATAACGTTAGGAACTGGTTTCCATTGAATGTTTCTATTTTCATAACACTTTTTCCAAGCCATGGAAACATATACAAGAGTTGTCTTGCTTAAAGGCTGCTGTTGTTATGATGTGTTTCAGGAGTTTATAATTCTCTTTTGGATCACAGCTCAACAGTAGACATCAATGGAAATTCTATTTTTACTCTTCACAAAAAATTCTATGTAATTTATTTTTTCAAAGTTCCTGTGAAAACAGCAGATATGTTAACAAACCCAGCTGATTAACATGCCACATCTTGATGTCAAGTGTGCTAATTTTCATACTGTTATTCATATAAAATGATAGCTATTTACAATTGTTCATGTTTGAATATAATAATATATTGGTAGTCACAAAAATACTCTAAATAACTTCCCAGAATACACTTTGAATTCAGCAACTTAAAGCAGAAAGCTTCTGAAAAGATCTAGTATGAAATGTCTCCTCCTGGGTCTTTTCACTGGAGCAATACTGTTCTTCATATTGCTACTGCTGTGCTATTTCTTAGAATGTTTTCAATGTTTATAAGGCTTAAATTCACCTTCCTCACCTCTTTGTTTTAGTTTGTCAGTAAAAGTAAGTTTGTAATGACTCTAATACCTGGTATGGCTCCAGAGCTAAATTGTGTTACTGCTGGTTATCACTTACATGAGCATATACAGGACCCTCTTCATGCATGATCAGTTCAGTTGTGTTAGATGTTTCTCACAAAATGCCATAGCATCAAGGATCTGGTATCTAGATTTTTTTTTCACTCTTGTTTGAAGTCCTATAATATACACCAAGATTCATAGTACTCTCCACAGACCAAGAAACCTAGCAGCAAGAAGACCACACACTGAAGTTCAAGCTTGACATAGTTATTTAATTTCCATGGATGTTTGCTTGAGAATTCCTTTTTTTGTGATATACTCTCTTGCATTTTCATACAAACTAGTCAAATTATAAAGTGTAGTTTCCCCGAGACTTACAAAATGAAGTCCTGCCCTCACTAATGTTCTCTTAGAAAGCCTGCTATGTGAAATACTGATCTAGATTGGAAACACTGATTTTTACAAGGTGGTGTTTTTTCCCCCCCTCCTACTTTCTTCATCACAGGACAGGAAAGATTTGGAAACATGACCAGGGTATATTACAGAGAGGCCATGGGGGCATTTATTGTCTTTGATGTTACAAGACCTGCAACGTTTGAAGCAGTGACAAAATGGAAAGAGGATTTGGACTCTAAGTTGGTTCTTCCAAATGGCAAACCTGTGCCGACAGTCCTATTAGCAAACAAATGTGACCAGGGAATAGATGTTCTTATGAACAACGGCATCAAGATGGATCAGTTCTGCAAAGAGAATGGGTTCGTGGGCTGGTTTGAAACATCAGCCAAGGTAATATTTCCATTTCTTTTTAAATGTTTCTGAGTACAGAGAAGTCAGTTCCTAAATTAGTTCATGCAATCAAAATGTTTACCTTTCAAAGCTCCTCTCTTGGTGGAATTATTGAAAGGGGAATTTTTAAATTTCTAAATTTCTATTTCTTTTAGGCCTTTTACTGCAAAGCAAATTATGTGCAACATTCTGAAATGCAGTTGCCCTAATACGATGGGCCAGCAGTAAAGTATGTAACCATTCAACAGCTTGCTGCGTAATAACCTGGGGAGGAAGATGGCCTTAGGCAAGGCATAAACGTTACCTCTTATGAATGATATGAGGATAGTTTTTATCATTCTTAACTATGAATATTATTTCTGAATATTTATATCACCACTTTGCCTGAGAAATGCTGATTTGAGACAATAGCTTTATTGTCTTAGATTCCAGAAATAAAGTCAGTCTATTGTAGAGCTTGTTCAAAGGCCTTTTCATAAACATCACATATCTGGGAAGGAAGGAAATATCAGTGGTCAAAGTGCTGAATGAGCTTCTCTGAGGTTCAATTCTTTGCCTTGGTGCAGACTTCCTGAGTGCCTGGAAAATTGCAATAAAAATCAGAAGGGGCACTGGGACTTTAAGATTATAAAAGCCCAAGGTACAGTGGCCCTGTATAACAATTTGAGATTTCTCATATAATCTCAGTGCATGTGAAATTTGAAGAGCTGGCATGTGAAATATTGATTTGAACACAACAATTCAATGGATATTGTGTTTATTGTATTCTCCTATTATGAAAGCTGGTGTCATCATTAACAGCTCTGGGGAACTTTTGGATGTTTTAAGTGTAAACAGTATAGTTCTGGTTTGACCTAGATTGTTAATAGACTGAAAGCCAAAATGCTGCATTTGATTGTTTAATTTCTTTTAAGCACTTTATGTAAGTTACTTAAGGACTTTGGGGTGTGTATTTGCATTTTACTTTTCCGGTCTTGACACCTTCTTTAAGCATTACTATTTAGAAGATGTTTCACTTGTAATCAGCAGAAGTAACAGCGGGTGAATAGCAGCATGTCCTTGACTGCCTCAAGCATTGCATGAGCTTTGGGCTGAGATTGCAGCTTTTCAGTATTTAAAAGGGGCTTATAAGAAATATGGAGACACACTTTTCAGTATGGCCTGTTGTGACAGGACAAGGGGTAATGGTTTTAAACTAAAAGAGGGTAGATTTAGAATAGATATAAGGAACGATTTTTTTATGATAGGGGTGGTGAAACGCAGGAAAAAGTTGCCCAGAAAGACGGTAGATGCCCCATTGCTGGAAACATTCAAGGCCAGATGGGATGAGGCTATGGGCAACCTGATCTAGCTGAGGATGTCCCTGACCATGGCAGGGGGGTTGGACTGGATGACCTGTACCGGTCCCTTCCAACCCAAACCATACTCTGATTCTCTGATTCTATGTCTTCATGATTAGTGTCTTTGCTTTCCTACTGAATGGGTCTCAGATCTAGTAACTGCTTCTTTAAAATGCCATTTTTAAGACAAAATTTTGGTCTAGGTCAGTGTGTCAATTATCTTGCTCCACAAACATGGTACTTCTCATTCCTGCATGTGCAGCACCTGGTTTGAATTCTGCCAATCTGTGTGGGGTGAGACCAAGACAATCCAGTGTTCCTCTTCAGGATAACCTACGTTTTACTATGAACGGTATCTAGTTCTGGTTTATGAAAGAGGAGAAGATATCTTACTTCATTATAATTATGGCAGAAGGCTAACTATTCCAGGGGAAAAAAACCAAACCAAAAACCCAAACCAAAACCAGAGAGTGAAGGATTTGGAATGGCAAATGCCAGTAGAAGATGTGGAGAATTAGGGGATTATTACGAGACAAACTACTGTTACAGGGATTACATATTTTGGTCCTTTACAATATTCTATTACGTTTCTAATTGTCTTTCATGCCACAATTAACATGAAACTCCTGGTTGTGAGTATCTGGGATCCAGTTCATGAGTGATATGTAACACCGTGTATGGCTGTTTTCTTCAGAATTACTTTTTCTTCATTTCTGATATGTACATGTATCTCCATTTCCTGGGGACAAGGACTAGTTCACTGAAAATCAAGGCCTGAGGGAAAAACCACCACAAAAATCATGTGGAGAGAAATGAATTGTTTTAAAATTCTTGCATCTAAAAGACTTTCAAAGAGAATGTCAGGGAACAGGGTTCACCATTGTTTAAAGGATACAGGACCATAGTTTCATTATTCTAGGTTTGGATTAGCAAAGTCATGCAGCTGGTCACTACTCTTTGGCCTATGAGAAAGGAAACTGTACCATGAATTCCATACACCAGTTCCCAGCAAGCAGCTGTCCACTTCTTGAAAAGGACAATCACATTTATTGTGCCAAGGGCATTGCAAGTCATGACAGAAAATTAATGTACAAACAATTTCAAAGGTCACAGAGAGGTTTTGCTGTGACGATGAAGCCAGTCTTGAGCAGAATTATGGAAGTATAAAGGACATATAAAGTTTAAAAAAGTCACAACAGAGGAAAAGTTTTCCTGGTTTCTGTAAGCCACATAGAATTAAGATTTTGAGTTATTTTTAAACAAAGGAGATATCTAGATTCTTCTTAGTCTATTTAACTCAGAAACCCAAGCAGTCCTCAGATTTCCAGTTCAGTCATGTAGGAACAGAAAGAAATTCAGCTTTGAGAAAACTTTTCTTCAAAAGCCACTGCAAAGGGAGCAGTGAGAGTTGAGGACACGACTTATCAGACTGTTCTCTGTTGCTATAGACCAGAGGCTAGGATATGTTTTTCTGTAATCCCTACACCTGATTTCCACTGAGAACTGGAGGCTCTTGACTTTCAAATGATGCAAAGAAGATGGTTGAATCACAACATTTATGCAAAGTTAGATCAGAGTAATTTCCCCACTTGGTCTAAGTTCTGCACTAAAACCTATGCTTTTTTTTTCTTTTTCCTAAACAAAAGTTATTATTACTGCTATTTTAAAATATTGGATGTTATATGTACCTGGTATTCTTTCAGCCTATGGCATATTAAATAATTGAACTTGGGTCTGGGGAGAATAAATACCTAACTATGTTTGCTGTAGAGAACAGCAACTCTTTTCTAAAGCAGAATAACACTGCCAGAGAAGTCATCACATTGCAGCTAGCAGTTTTAGCAGTTCAAACAAGTAATAACTCTCTTTTTGCGGTATTCTGGAATAATTAGATCTCTGGAGGTTTTCTGGAGATGTGCTTGGAAATGTTATAGCCTTCAGAGCAAACCGAATATGATTTATGCATTTTGGAAAAACAAAGGTGATTACTTATAAAAATAACATCTTTTCATTCTGGTTGCCTTGCAGAAAGTGGCATGCTATATGTACCTACCATATTTCAAGCTGTCAATGGTTTTAAATTCTTGTCTGTAGCACTGGCAGATTACACCAAAAAAACACGACTGTATTATTCCCTGGTGCTGTTTTTTGTGAGTTAACTACTCCAATATAAAACATTTGAGCCACCTAATGTATTAGTTTTGATTCTTACATTAATCTGAAGGAAATGCTCAGCCTATTCCAATTTTTTGCCATCTACAAATATAGAAGAATTTGTGCTGTGTAAGAAGAGCTTTACTGGGCAACACCACCACGCAGTATAGTCACAAGTTAAACTATCACCATATATCCAGTGGTTTCTTTTATATATGCACATTTAGTTCACTCATATTGATTGCAGTCTGAAAGGCAGGTCCCCAGATAGTCAAAAAATAACCCTTAATAGTAAATTCTTTAATAAATTTCATGACCACAACTATTGTGAAAGATTCATTCTTTTAAGGGAAGGAAATTTCTCCTTCCTGTCACACATTTAATTATCCAGCACATGGCCAGAGCAGCTGAGAGCTCTACTCATATTTCCAAGCCTTTAAACTGTTTTCACCACCATTCCTAGTTCAAAGAGGTGAGCTTTTGACTTAGATTAGAAAAGCAGCAATTTCAAGCTTATTATCACTTTATAATGAAAATGGAACTTGTGCAACAAAACAGACAAGTCAGGCAAAACTAAATTTGCTCCAAAGTACCTAATTCAGAAATAACTTGAAATACCTTATGGCCAGCCATGGCTGTGCTGTGGTTATGCCCAAGTTCTAATTTTCCCAGCTGTAATTCTGATGTCAGCAAGACAGAATTAGGTGACAAGACATTCACGTTTTGTCCAAATTGTCTAGAAAGGCTGGTAGCTGTGCTTTTCAGATCCTTACCAAGTATAAGCACGCAGCTGCTTGTCTGCTGAACATCATGGCCTGGAGACTGATGAGCAAACTGAGTCTCTGGGCTATTTGAACACATCCTATTTGGACCAGGAAAAAGTTATAGAATCTTTCCTCTTCTCAGAAATGTGGATAATAAAATGTCCTTTCTCCAGCTTTTGTCTGACAGGCAGCCCACAGTGTGTCGTCATAGAATCATAGAATAGTTGGGTTGGAAGAGACCTTAAAGATCACCTAGTTCCAACTCCCCATAGTGCCCAAATGCTGGACTAGCAATCAGAAATCCTCTTTGCCACTGATCTGCTGCATTATCTTCAGAAAGTCACTCTCCCCAATGATCCAGCCTTTTCTTTCATGAAGCAAGGACATTTGTTCCACATATCTTACCAGTGAGCACTGTGAAGAAACCAAGCTCTATGAGTCCTTGTTTAAATCACAAACTCTTCAGTTCTTCTGACTGGACAATTATTATGAAAGATGAAAAAAGCAAGCTATGCAGTAAACTTGCAGAGGAACAGGAGAGGTAGTTCTGATTTCCATAAAGACAAACAGGGTTTGGACATGTATTTGAATTAGGTTGACACTTCAGCTAATCTGCTGATCTGGTAACTGAAACCAAAGCAATGTATTTGAGACTGCCAGACCCAGTTAGAGATGTGTAGGTTTTTACATTGTCTTTTTAATTCACTCAAAGCAAAGTCTGACCAATCTCACTGCACAGAGCCTTAGAAAATACTTCAGCTTCTGCCATAAAGCGAGAAATGAAGCTGACACCTAAGGCAGAAGCTTTCATTTCAGATATACAGTTGCTCTGTTCAGAATCCTCTGCAGAGTTTGTTTCCTGTAACTAAAAGCAGTTGATTCAGATTATCCTATGGGTATTAGAGCTGCCCTGTAGCTCTCTGGATTGCTTTTATGAAATATGTTACTTAGTGTTGTCTCAAAACTGGAAATTCACAGTATCGGAAAATTGTTGATGGAAGGTCATTTAGTGAAATAATTTGGTTGCAGAATATCCAACCAGCCATAAGAACTCAATCACAGAAATTATTTTGTTCTCAGAGTTGCAGTCACAGCAGTTCACTTCCATGAATTTCATGTTCATGCATCCGGATGGCTTTTAACATGTATGGTTGCATTTCCCAAGAAATACAACCACAGCAATACAGCACACCATCTTAATAAGGCTCTGCTGCCAGAGGTTTCCAAGGGAGCTCTGCTAAGGGAGTGTGTGGAGCTATCCCCTCAGACTGCTAGCTCCAGGGGACTGAAGGTTAAAACATCTTGAAAGTCATTTCTCTGCTCCTGGTTTTTAGTGCATTATGGAAATAAAGTGTGGAAGCTATGTGCTTCTCACTAGGCTCCCATCTAATATCTGAATATTTTGCAATATGTAAATGTTTACTTCTGGGAAGCCAATTTTCTTCAACTCCAGTAGCAGTAGTCTAAGGTCACGTCTCTAAGTGGTGCTGATTTAAACCTCCCCAAGTGCCTTGGTTAGGTAGCTATGCCTGCATACACATTGTTGATCACCCTGACTTTCAGGGTAAGACTCAGAAGTGTCAGATTCGGTCAGAGGAAGAAACTATCAGTGTAGAAAGAGAGCAGTTTTATACCAGAAAACAACCAGACAGACAAATCTAAGATATCTGCATGGCAAAGAGAGAAAAATTTCATCTGGAAGTGAGACAGACCCTTAAAATTAGGAAAAACCTTTTGTCTTCTGTAAAGAAGTAAGAAGCAGTCTAATCTGTGGGGATTTGTTTCATATATTAAAATGGAATGCCCTAAATGTTAATGTTCTGCATCTGCAGTAGAGATGACAGATAAGGAGGAAGGCAATCCAGAATGCAAAGAAGCTTGCTGAGTTAGTGTACTGATTTGAGTCACGTTCAATAATGTATTTATTTTCCCTTCAGTTGATTGTTTCTTACAAGGCTATGGCATTATTTCCCATAGCAATGGGTTCAAAGGTTTTAAATAATGCAACTCTCCTTCCCTGCCCTGAGTTGCTATGCTTTCCATAAAACTGCCCTTAGAAAAGATACATTTGAATGAGATCAATCTACAAAGCAAACTGTAATTTCATTTCTGTCTTCCAGTGTTCTTTTCTGGTTTTCAGAGATTGCTCAGAGTTATTTTCTGTGCCTTGCTTTATTTGGTACTAGAATAAAGAGTAGCATATGCTGATTTTCACTTTTGCATTCATTCTTGATGAGGTCAAGAGAAAGACTGGCTCAAGTAGTCAGACATCATCACAGGAGCAGTTTTTAGGTCCTTGCTCTGGCAGACATTGTCAGGTTGATGCAGGGTAAGTCACTTAGTGCTGGATTCACAGCTCAGCTCTTGCATCACTGATTGTGATAGTGTCTTACAGATGCTGGGGCTTACTGAGGCACACAGAAAATGGGCTAGGCACCTCAAGGGACAGGTCAAGGGGAGATGCCCAGGAAAGGGTTGGCAATATAAGAAGTAGAGCAAAAGCAGGAAGAGAGGACTGATAGCAACAAAGATGCCATAATACGGGTAAGATTATTTATGGTCTTGCAGTAAAAGCTCTCCCATGAGCCTTGGGAAAGAAAAGTGTTGCATCCCTACCTTATCATAAGAAGACTTCAAATTATGCCATCTCCCACTGTCCAGCTAGCACCATGTGTTGGACCAGTTTCATGTAGTTTCCTCTGTTTATGACTCTGCTTTTTCTCTGTTTGATAAATGGCCATAGCAGCATTTTCCTATCAGAGAAAGCTGCTGTGTAGATAAACACATCAAAGATGCAGTGCTGAGTAATAGCAGCCTTATAAGTAATATAGGGAGACAGAGCTTCCACTGTGTTTGGAGAACTGTGAAGGTAAATGTGACCTCAGAGGAGGCTGGATAACAAGCACTACAGGTGCATCCAGTACCATGCCAGGAGCTAGATAATGCCTGGACATCTTGTTCAGAAGTAGCTCCTCTGAGGAGGCAGAGTAGGCCCCTACTATGACCTAAAGAATTTACTCAGAACGTTAAAGGCAGTTATTATAAACAAAACAGGAGAAGAAGAGAGGAGAGGAAGAGGAAGAGGAAAGGAGAAAGAAAAAATTCTGAACTGCAGCAATCATTACAATTCCAGTGGTGGTTTTTTTGTAGAACAAATGTCATAAGGGAGATGACGGTTAAGGCATTTCAACATAGAGACACACTGAAAGACATGATTTCACTCTTCTGTCTCACCTATATTTTCTTTCTTTTTTGAAACATAATTAATTTTATGTAATAATAATAACTGGGGATGTTTCCATCTATCAATACCATAATTAGAGTGTCTGTGATTATTTCTCTCTGTCCAGTCTTACACTCTGATTGTTGGTTTCTTTGTATTTGGTGAGTGGATTTTCATCTTCCCCTTTTTCTCTTTTGTCCCCTTGATTGCCATTCAACAGCTCCTGCTCTCTAAAATCACCAGGTCTCTGGATGTGTGTGTTTGGATAGCAGATCACCTTCTACTGTCTGCAGCTGCTTCTCTACCTAGCAGAATATTGATTTTTCTTTTGCAAAAATCACTATAGGAGAAGAGGTGCAGAAATCAATATTTCATTAGTCAGACCAGAGTACAGCAATGTCTGATCTGCAGACCTAGAACACCATAGGATTTGGGTTGTAACAAAAGGCAATAGTAGCGCCAGAAAGGAAGTGGTCAAGGCATAGAACTGAGAGAGCAGGAGTTGCTTCCTTGGTGTGAGCACAGTCTCCTTGCAGCAGGTGACTTAACATGTCACTTGTCATCTGTGCCATGTACCAGTTGTCATCTGAACCACAGGAGAAGGCTGGAGCTAGACACAAACTCAAAAACATCTGAGCTGTCTGCCAGGGTCACCTTCCCTCTTCATCCCTCTGTACCCCAGCAGAAATTTTTATCCACACAGCTTAGACAGTTCAGGATGAGAATACCTATCTGATCCAACACTGACTAAGAACAGGGCTTGCCATTCCTTTCCTCTCATATAGAACAAAAGGCAGAATGTTAATTGCAGGAGTGCAAACACTTTAAATAGCAAAAGACCAGCACATTTTACTTGAAGAAGTAAGAGCTCAGTCACATAAAATTCTGCAGGTGTATCTGGAGGGATGGTGCCCTGGCAGGGAGGAAGGTGGATGGAACAAAAGAGGAAGCCTTTTCAGGTGGCATGGCCAGAGCTGGGGATGATCTCTATCTGTACCGAATCCCACTTCACAGGTATTCAGTAGATCTGGGCAGACACCTACCAGGGAAATAGCAAAAGGAGAAAGAGCAATGCAGAAAAAGAGAAACTGAGATGCTCATCAGTCCATTACTAAAGGCAAACACAAGGCAAAATATTTTTCACATTTCTAGTTTTCTGCATTTACCCATCCTGTTTTGGCTTCAGCTTTCTAAGCAGTAGTGAGAGATATTTTTCATTGTCTGTTTTTCTTCTAATAAAATTTCACAGTGGTATGGAAAATGCTTTTTGTGCATGCTTGAGGAATTTGCTTGTCTAGTCTGAGAGAGCCATGTGATACAGCAGCATTTTAACATCTCAGTACAGAGCCAATTCCCAGCTCTCTATTACCTTCCAGGGGTTACGATATAAACAGCTTGTCTAAAGATTTGGGTTTTTACAACCAACTGATATTCTTTACAGATAAAATATTCAAGTTCACTTGTGTAGTTGAAGAAACCTGTGAAAATTTGGCACTAATTAACATTTTCATCTAAATACCCAGATTTCAGCACTTTGCTGTGGTGCAAAAGTGTGGTCAATGCAATTTGTGGAACTTTGCCATTGATTTCAAGGGGATTAGACAAAGCCACCATCTCCGAATTCCCTTAGCTTTTGATCTTCATATAAGTGTACCTTCTCTACAGATACACGCACACGAAGTTCTTTTATCGCTAGTTTATGACCTCAGTACAACAGGCTTCAGATTGCCAGAGGGACTGGGCACATAGGAATCTTATGCAGTTCAACAAGGCCAAGTGCAAAGTGCTGCACCTGGGTCAGGGCAATCCCAAGCATCAATACAGGCCGGGCAATGACTTGATTTAGAGCAACCCTGCCACTTGAGGGTGCTGGTCGATGAGAGGCTGGATACGTGCCGGCAACGTACGCACTCTCGCAGCCCAGAAAGCCAACCCTGTCCCGGGCCGCATCAAAAGCAGCATGACCAGCAGGTTGAGGGAGCTGATCCTCCCCCTCTACTCACTCTCTTGAGACCCTACCTGGAGAGCTGCATTCAGCTCTGGAGTTCCCAACACAGGAAGGACATGGACATGTTGGAGTAAGTCCAGAGGAGGCCACAAAGAAGGCTGGTGCACCTCCGCTAAAATGGCAGGCTGTGAGAGTTAGGGCTGTTCAGCCTGAAGAAGAGAAAGATCCAGAGAGATCTTCTAGCTCCTTCCAGTATCCCAAAGGGGCTTATAAGAAAGATGAGGAAAAACTTTCTAGCATGGCATGTTGTCAAAGGGCAAGATGCAATGGTTTTAAACTAAAAGAGGTTCTATTTAGATTAGATATAAAGAAGAAGTTTAATGAGGGTGTTCTAGCATGGCATGTTGTCAAAGGGCAAGATGCAATGGTTTTAAACTAAAAGAGGTTCTATTTAGATTAGATATAAAGAAGAAGTTTTTTACAATGAGGGTGGCAAGACAGTGGCACAGGTTGCCCAGAGAGGTGGAGAATGCCCCATCTCTGGAAATACTCAAGTTCAGGTTGGATGGGATTGGAGCAACCCCATCTAGCTGAAGATGTCTCTGCTGACTGCAGGGGAGTTGGACTAAATGGCTTTTAAAGGTCCTTTCCAACCAAAATATTGTATGATTCAAGGATTGAGCTTGAAAGCCTGGGTAATCTTAGGTTGTAAATAAAGTATCAGCTTTATTGAGCAAGAGTAGTGTGCATATACACAAACATATATATATATTCATATGCATTTCTATATGTATGTATGTGGGTGTGCAATACAATTTCTTAGAAGACTGAAGCTACAGTGAAGTTTCTGTCTCTTGTCATAAAAATAAATAACCAATGCCAATAGTTAGAGTAGAACAGTGTCTTTTATGGCAGACAACCTGACTTTTCATTCCAAACATACTGATGGCTGTGATTAAAAAAATTTCCTTACTCAGTATTACTGCTTATTTTTTATGCTGTGCTGAGCTGTGTCTTACCAAACAAGTTGCTTCAGCTTTACTTTGCAAACAGAGTAAGGATTGCTGCAAGTTAAACATGCTATTGATGTAAAGCACATGTAGGAAATTATGTTCTTTACCTTTCATTCTAAACCCCTAGAGTGACAATTTTTGTCCTGCAAACGAAACAAATGGTGATATATCTCTTCAAAGCAATGCATTGGAGATAAGCCATCCTCAGCAAAAAATAAGGGAGGACTCCAAGTGATAACAGAACTTTTTTTATTGTTTTGTGAGTAACTTGATATTATATAATTTATTCAATGAATCTGGTTCATCACAGGTTTCATTGTGAGCATTGTATACAGAAATCTTGAAACTGTGGAAAGGGCTTTAAAAAATAAGTGCTAATGATGGTGTAATTGCAAATAGGTAATTAACAATTTAGAAATCAGAGTAACCATTATTCAAGCAGTGAAATATGGGCTCTGGAGCTTTACTTCAGGCATCTGTCTTCAACATCCCTCTGGCATTTGTTTTTTTAGTTTATTGAAGCAATCAAATCACCAAGAGATTGAGGTAATTTAAAGTCAGTTCTGTGTACAATTAAAAGGAGATATGAATCATTAGATATATAAAAATTAACTAACTTCAAAACTCCAGTAAGCATTATTTAATACAGTCAGTTTTTGAAAGCTGTTTATTAAGGGAAGTAAACTTTTGATGTTGCCTAGATAAAAGTTTAATTATGCACAGGAAATATGCAGCATGGTTTAATTAATATTGACTAATCAACCTCTCTTTCTCTTTCACTTGCAGGAAAATATAAACATCAATGAAGCTTCCAGATGCTTGGTGAAACACATAATTGCTAGTGAGAGTGATCCAGTTCAGTCTATTGAACCAGATATTATAAAACCACACTTGAATTCCTCCAAGATTGTCAGTTGTTCAGCTTGCTTTAAATCCTAAGAGACTTCCAAACTATAACAAGAGCTGAACAATTATGATTCACAATTTATACTTTATCCAACATATCCAGTCTGCCCAGATTGTCCCTAAGCAGATTGCAGTTTTCTCAAAAAATATATTTAAATTTTTTCTTTATTTTTTCAGCTACAATTTATTATGAGCTGTTCATTGATAGCAGCTTTTCAAAACTCACTTTGGCTACTGGTCAAATAAGATGCATGGTGATGGCTGTGTTTTCCTGTTTGAGTAGCACCATCAGTGTTATCAAAACCTATTTCTTTGCCATGTGGTTTCTGAAAGCTATTTGTGATGTGACTGCAGCAATATACTACTCGTCCATTGGTTTTCCAGCCTGTCTTCTTAATACCTTGACCAGGCAAATATCATCATTACTCTGTTTTGTCACCCCTCAAACTTGAATGGTCTTGTTTCATATGAGGAAGATGGTGATGTCAATGAAAATTTAGCTGTTCAGGAAGAGATAACAAGAATACTGACAGTGAAATCTTCCCATTGCAATTTCCATCTCCTGGATGAAGTGGCAGACTGAACATGAAGCAGCGTTTCACGTCATTCAGTTGTTGAGAAGATCTGAACTTCTTTGACTGAACTCTGATATAGTATTTGGTCTCTTTCTGAAGAGTTACATTCTCATAATTGATAGCATTGTCTTAGATGAAGCAAAATAGAACCAGTCAAGGGTGAGGGTTGACAAGCAATCAGGGGTACAGTCTCATAGATGAAGCAGCTGAAGGTTTCAGAGTGGTTATCTATTCTATAAAGCCAGCATTTCCTCTGAAAGGCACACATTGATTTTTGCCCCTGCCTTTCCATCCTTCATGCCACAGATATCCTGCTGTGTTTCAACTGTGTATATTCTCTAAGTCCTTGCATGCATCCCTCTATTATGTTGATTCTCATGGGAAAATTCAGTATCCATGCTATCAAGTAACAGTAGAACTTTTCTGGAATCAATATGTTTTGAATAGCACGGTATTTGCTTTCTGAAAACATTCTTCTAAAAACCACAATTGTATGAATGATCACAGGAAACAAAATTAAACAGTCCTAAGAAACACTTCTGGAAGATGTGCAGAATCTGTTGAGCTGTACTGTGGAAACTAAATGGTTGATTTTCAGTGTCTCACAAAATATGCAGGTTGGTGGAGTCATTCAGACAAGTGTGTCTAGACAAGAAGTCTTGACATCTGGCTGCAAGCCCCTTCAAGACAAACTTTGCCTGTCTCCTGCTATAGACTAATCACTTGCATTTTCTGTTCTTACTGAGACTTTTCCTTCCTAAGCTGTGAACTGTCAGTTGCAGCAGCTGTCTTCTGAGATGCGTTTCTCTCCTTAGAGATGTATAACACTGGAGGGCAGGAGACAGAATCTCACGATGCTTTGTGTTTGCAGATGTCACTGCAATACTTCACTAAATAGTTGGAAATGAAGGAGTGAAATTCTCAAAGTCTAGTACATACCTGTTGCATAGGAAAAATTTAAAAAAATTATTTCCAAAGCTCACCTTATGCTGTGAGACCTATGAGGTTTGTGTGCCTCTGAAGTTCATCCTAGTACTTGGCAGTGTTAGATTTATGTTTGGACTTGTTGGTCTTAAAGTTCTTTCCAACCTAAATGATGCTATGATTTTCTGACTCTGTCACTAAAAGATCTGTTACTATATAGGCACTGCAGAGGAGAGCCAGGGACAGAGGTAAAGCTCTTTATGTGCTCTTCCTAAAGCTCTTCAACTTTTGTCACAGAATTTTGGAACAAGAAAGCAAGGTCTCTAGCTTTAAAAATAAAAATTCACATCCAGAATTAGTTCGCACAGACATAGACATAAAGATCCATATGTATAATAAGTTGGCTTTTTTTGAGGAGAATAATTTTCAAGTTGTCTTGATCTCTGTGTTATCTTTTAATACCTGTCTTAAACATCCTTTAACTCCTGCTGTGATCTGGGTCAAATACCTTAACCTTCCTGCCTCGGTTTCCTTATCTGTAAAATAGGGATCAATGTACACACCTACCTCACAGCACTCCCTGAAAGTTAATATTGACACCATGCTTTGGAGATGTATGTTATACAAATGCCAAGCTCTGTTACTGCTCAGAACGAAATATGAGTGCCCTCTAGCATAAATACATGGTGCTGTAATGCCTTAGTGTTCTAAATCTATCTAGGGCTTGCTTGTGCTAAAACAATTAGCTTCAATTATTCCACCTCAGTTAACCTAGTCAAGGTAATGAAGCAATGTGTGACTGCATGGGATGATCAGATTAGCTGCAGATGGGTTGCAAACAGAAAGTGGCTGCACAGATGTCATGGTACTAGTTTAATAATCAACAAAGCTGCAATTCAGAACTCATGCCAGGTTAGCTATTTCAAATTTAAAGCATTATTTAAGTCAAGTTGTAGGGATGCCTAATCAAGCATAACACTCAATTGATACCTTGAGCCAACACTGTGGGGAACACAAGCATCTAGGTATTCAGACAGCTTCTAAAGGGCTGATTTTTCATTAGTTAAACACCATACTTTACTTGTAAATGTGTGTCTCAGGTGAAGCAGAGGAAGTTGCTATTTCCTCCAAAAATTATTTTGTGCTCAACTTGCAACAAACACAGCAGTTCCTATTGTGTTTTACTTATCTTCATATCACTTCTCTTTGGTGGCTTCTAGCCAATGTTCACTAAGCATAACGTTAAATTCCACATGTCTTTGAGAGCTATGGCTAATGATCTGGTATAACAGTAATTGAAACCACCCTGCATAAATAAAGCACTTAAATGACACAGAGATATTTTTTTTTTCTCCACTGTATTGTATAAACCAGCTGTAAAATATGAACTCATAATCTGCTCCCCTTGTTTCTGTTGTGTTAGGTTTCACTGCAGTCAGTTTTTTGGGCAGATTTTCCACCTCTGGTAGATGATGAACAGAATTTGGCCAATTTCTAGGCTTAGGACCATATGAGATATAAGCTCTGAAGTCATACATATTTACACCATAAGAACTAGAACAGTGTCAGAAAGAATCAGGCCTCCTTAGGAGGTTACATAAATCCATATGTTCATTTTTATTTGTACTAAAGTGCTAAAAATCTGTCAAGTATCTTTCTATAACACAATAAATATGTGAATACCACCTGGATATCTAGCGAACAGAGCCTTTTTAGGAAAGGTTGTTGTAGGCAAGCCAGAATAAAAGCTTTAATTTGGAATTAATTAGGTCAGTTTGTGCTAATACCCTTTCAGGAACAAATATAAAATTTAATTATACTGTGTCAGTCCCTAGCAGGTTGGATTTCCTTGGGTTTTATTGGTACATTTTGGTGGTCACTAGGGACCAGGCATCTTAATTGCATGGCCATTTCAAAATTAAACATTTTCCCCTTCTGTTTGCAATAAGCAATAAAAGATGAGTCTCTATGGCCTTCCAAGTGGGCAAAGATACTGCAAAGTGGACTTAAAATTAATTTTCTTTCTAGTTCCCCATAAATGCCCCTCTGAGTGTTCCAGCACTTCAAACTACACACTGATGAGCAAGGGAGGTGCTGGACATGAGGAATCTGCCTGAAATACTCAATTAAAATGGTGGTTGAGCATCTTTACCCCAAGACATCATTTACAACTCAGCCACAACACCAGTAATGAGAGGATGTCTTTCATTTTCCATCATTGAAGCTCCATATAAAGAGAATCTCATGATCCTAAATACCTTGGGAAGCATATACTTATTATTGTTAGGAAAATGGATGGAGTGAAAGGTAACCACTATTTTGTTATTCCAGAAATACCATAATTTATTTGACCAGGTTCAGCTTTCAACAGAAAGCCATTTGGACTCTGAAAATCAGGTTTTGTTCTTCTTATGCACCGTTTTTTTAATCACATATTTTAATTGAACTTTTCAATTCAGGAATAGCTGATTCAACAGTACCATATGTATGCAGCTGGAATTGTTGTACATCAATATTTTATGTTCAGACTTTTTTTTTTTTGCTTCTATTTTAACCTACCTGACTTTATAAAATGGGGAGGGGGGAAAGGAGAAGGTGCATGTTTAAACAACAGTTTTGTTTTACCTTTTGAAGCAGCTGGTCAGCTGAATGAAGTAAAATTGATAAGCAGATATGAGAAATGCAATTTAATGTCAACTGCCAGGAAACAATCTATTAAAATATCTCTTATTGCACCAATATTTATGCATGTGACTACAGGTTCTATTGTAATAAAAGACAAAAAAAACCATGGAATATGAGTAATTTGTAAAATTAGTTCATTAACCAAAGTAAGCACATAAAAGTAGCCTCAAGTTAATTCAGCTTTTTTCATATGTAGCTAATTTCTGATATATATATAAGTATATTGTAATAGTTTCATTTAGACTGTTTACTTTCTGTACAATCTCTCTTTTCAACCATCTAGGTTAGTGTTTGATGTTGGTTAAAGCGTAACATATCTGAGACGGAAACTTTCCACCTTTTCTGCCTAATTGATATGACATTCCAAATGCAGCTTTTATGGCTCCAGCTCTTCAAAGAACCTCAGTGCAAAGTCTGATTTTACAGGCAGAATTTTTGGCTCACAAATAGATGCCTCATCAGTTTGGGGGCTCATTAGTAATCACAGGCTCAGTTCTTGGAAGTCTGGCTGAGTAATAAAAGGCCTAAATTTGTAAAATGGGCAGCTGTATGTCTAGGATATAGGAACTGTATTTTGCTTCAGCTGTCAGGGCAAGCTGGTACCTGCAGCAATGTTACACACTTGATCCTTCATTATTCCCTAGAAATATTAGATTGCTTTATTAATTACAGAAAAAGGAAGGAAGGAAGGAAGGAAGTGCTTGCCTGCAGTGTGAGTTCAGTATTTATTTTACAGTTTTTAGCTTTTCTGCAACTACAAACAAATTAATATCCTGGTTTCAATAACTTTTAAAATAATGTAACCTGATATTATCACACCCCATGGCTGGATGTGCTGCAAGACCCTCAAATCCCCAGTCTTGGTTACATAGTTATAGCTACACTCACCACAGCTCGCAACAAGGAAATATGTTTGACTGCACAATTAGGGAATATTAATTTCCTGAAAATCATCTCCTTTACAATTGCAGTGCATCAGCTGCCTAATTAAGATTGGAATCTCGGTCTCCTATGTTTCAAATGCAGTAATAACAGTTTACAAAAATGAGATATGAAACTGCGAAAAGCCATAGCACACTAATCCCAAGAGTGGAAGCTGAGCAAATGAACTGGTAGGCTTCTCTGCAGGTCAGCAGCAGGAGAAAATTGTTCTAGTCTGATATTTGCCTGCTTTCTTCTAGGAAATGAACTTTCAGTTAAGCTGTAGTAGCTCAATTCCACAGCAACTGGTAATAGTTGCACCAGGCATCTACCAAGTTTAAGCAGTTTTGAAAGCCAAGCTACAATTTATTTCAGAAATGGCATCTTTGTTAAAGGTTTAAAAGTCAGTGATGCCTAAATATTTTCTCAGATACAGAAAAGGTAATTTTGTGTACCTAACTCCCATACAAATCTCTCCTTGTATCTCCTGTTTTCCTGAATTTGTGCATTTGGCTTTTACAAACCAATGCAAGGCAAGGGACACTGCAAGATGTTCCTTTAACAGTGATGCTTCAGCCACATCCAAAATCCTGCAAAGGAGATGAACATAATGAATGGGGAGGCAAGCAATGCAGCAGGTCAGGGTGAACAGAAATATCTGGGACTGATCCAGGACCAATTCAAGAAGCACTCAAAGACACCTAAAGATGCTTGACAACTTTCTTAGCAAGATGCTTAGTGAAAATCTGATACATCAAGCTTTCATCACTTAGAGGTCTATGAATTTTCTAGGGCACAAATTGCTGGTTTTATGTTGTGTGCCTTGAAATTTGCCTCTTTGCTGACTCATTGCCAAAGATGTCTAGTTTATTTCAGGAATTCTCTCCCTTTGGCCTTTGGTGCCATCTCCTTGACTTGACACTTGGTGAGGAGCTCTTACCAGACTCATCAAGACTGAGACTGTTGTGGTTTAAACCCAGCCAGCAACTAAGCACCACACAGCTGCTCACCCACTCCCACACACAGTGAGATGGGGTGGAAGAGAATTGCAAGTGTAAAAGTGGGAAAACTCACGGGCTGAGATAAGAACAAAGAGAGCAAAATAAAACTCAGGAAAGACTAATGATGCAAATGAAAACAGTTGCTTACCACCAACCAGTCAATGCCCAGTCACCATGCAGTGACACCCCCCATCCCCACTAGTTTATTGCTGAGCAAGATGTCATATGGTATGGAATATAGAATCATAGGAATACAGGATTCTTTGAGTTGGAAGGGATCTTCAAGATCATCTTGTTCCAATCCCTTGCCATAGACAGGACCATCTTCCACTAGACCAGGTTGCTCAAAGCCCCATCCAAACTGGTCTTGAACATTTCCAGGAATGGGACAACCACAGCTTCTCTGAGCAACCTGTGCCAATGCCACACCACACCCACAGTAAAGAATTTCTTTCTAATATCTAATCTAAACCTGCTCTCTTTCAGTTTGAAGACATTCCCCCTTGCCCTGTCACTACATGTCCTTTTAAAAAGTCCCTCTCCAGCCTTCTTGTCGCCCCCTTTAGGTGCTGAAAGACCACAACAGGGACACCCTGGAGCTTTCTCTTCTCCAGGATAGAGAAGCTCAACTCTCTATCTCTGTGATCTGGATGAAACTCTCCGCTGGTTTTGGCTGGGGTAGAGTTAATTTTCTTCACAGTAGCTAGTATGAGGATATGTGTGCCTTGTCTGATCACAGCTAGCATTTGAATAAATTAAAAACAGAAACCTGACAGAAGCTAAAATGCAAAGTTTCCCAAAGACAACCACCCCCGGAAGAGTCTATCTGCTGCTGGGCAGTATACAGGTAATGGGTATTTAATGTTTCATCAGGGTCAGGTTAGCATGCCAATGCCACCCTGTGGATTTTAAGTCTGTGAGGTAAACCTTGAGTCCACACTCAAGGGTGATGTAGAGGTCATGAAAAAAGAGACAGCTACCTCTTTATTATGTAATGGAACACTCTGTATATGACTACACAGCAGTTTAGCCTGGATGAGTCTTCAAATTTTGTAGATCTTCATAATGAGAACACAAGGGGAAACTGTGGCAGTTTTTTATACCTGTCATTGTGGAGTAAACTCTTCTAGGCATCCCATTGTGTTTTTCAGCGAAAATATAGTTTAGTGGTTGCTTTAGACTTTGCTTTAGTTTAGGTTTTGCTTTAGTTGTATCTGCTAGGTGAAAAAGGAACAGGAGTTTCAACTTATTATTTTTCCAGGAGTATATAGAGCATGGCTCTACAGGTGGATGCTTCTTCCTCCTTCCGTTAGTAACATTCAACTTACTTCTACCCTAATTTCTGAGTCTGGTCTGTATTTTAACTTCGTCACTAAGAACTCAAAACATTCACTCTTCAGATCAAAAAAGCAGCGTTCCTCAAGAGTCTGTACTGGGACCATTGCTGTTTAATATCTATTTAATTGAATGTCACAGAGACTGACATTGAGTGGCTCCTCAAATTTGCAGATGACACCAAGTTGATTCACTAGAGGGAAAGGATGCCATCCTTAAAAGGTCCTTGATTCTATGATAGCCGGATGTGTCTCACGTGACCTCCTTACCTCCATAAACACTGCTTTGCTGGGACAATACTGAGCTAGCAGACCTCAAAAATCCCAATGGTGATGCACGGCTCTGGATTCATTTCTCAGGTATCTTCTTTAGGGTTAGAAAAAGCCATGCTGATATTGATACTTTAAAGAGTAAGCGAGTCAGGATTCTGCAGGAAGTTCAGCTCCCTTTCTCTGTAGTGCAGAAGGCAGGCAGTGGGACAGGAAATGACATTACAGGAGCAATGGGAGCTTAGGGGTAATAGGAAGTACAAAAGGATGACAAGGTTTAGCAATAATTAAAACAAACTCTAGAGAGCAGAGAAGGATAATGAGAATAAGCAAAGTAGGCTGGACTAGATTATCTTCTCATGTCCTTTCTGACCTGAATTATGTAATTTTATGAAAGAGAACTACCATATGGAAGGAAGGGAGCTGAAGTCAATCTGGGGGCACAAATGAATAAGCAAAACAGGCAATAAAGGGCAATAAAAGAAATAAAATATACAACATTTTGTGGCTTTTAACATTTGCTTAATAGTAACATCAGGCTGTTTGCTGGACATATATTCAGACATGGAGAAATTGCTGCATTACATTTTGCATATGCACACACTAATAGTTAATGTTAGAGGCTGAACAAAATTCTTATTTTGCAGCAATGGTTCTGGGTAACTACCCAGAAGTGATTGGTGCTTATGCCTCAGCTTGTCCTTTCAACTTCAGTCTTTCAGAAAAGATTCACTTTGGAAAACCACTGTCTGAGAAAAGAGACACCCTCAACACATAGACACAGTGGAATAGAAACAGAAGGAATTCCTCCAGCAGCCTTCTGATGAAATTCAGAAAGGAGCTGAGCTGAGAGGGAAGGCCGCAGGTCTCTGGATACTGTTAGCTCAAATGGATTGTAAAAGCTCTTCATTTCAGGTAGTTCAGACAGTAACAAATCCAGCAACCAGAAAGCCTTCAGGGAAATTGCTGAGTGGGGTTGCTTGAGATTAATGAAAACTACACAAATAGAGCAAATTGGCAGAAGTAGGGGGAAGAGTCTGCCCTTTCATAGGTCTCATGATCATTAACATTAAGAATCTGACATTACAGTAGAAGCCTTTGAGGTCCTAAGGTCTCAAAGGCCAAAAAATATGCTTCCTCCTTCTGTTCCCATCTCTATCCAAGTAAAGCTATTAGACTAACAGAACAAAGTGATATGCTCTGTCCCAAAGAGGCTTATAATCTAAACATTCAAAAATAAATAGACAGTGATGGGAAATATTGTGTATTCTCTGACTAGCATAATAAGATGAGATGAATATTTATCACGTTCACTAGATCTACTTCATCTACCCATTTTATATGCCTGTTCCTGCAGTGTTTACTCATCTAACTGTATATATTTATATACACATATATATGACCATCATTTTAGAGTTTCCATCTCAATAAACTGATGTGCTTAGTTTGTCTGAGTCACTCTCCATCTTCACACCGTAGGCTGCAGTCTGATGTGGGGATGCAGAGCAGCATACCTAGAAACACCATGTCTCAGGGTCGTTGGGGGCTCAGGATGTTGTGGCAAATCCTCTGTGCTGGAAGTCATCTCTGCTTGTTCAGGGGAAATACAAGCCCCAGGCTGTGCTTTTGGTTCCTGGCAAGTGGAAACAAGGTCTGCTGCCACACAGCCTCAGCTCAAGCATGCAGTTGAAGAGGACATTGTTCCTGTCTCCCGATAAAGCCAGCACATGGGACTGGGTCCAAGATGTCATGCAAGTCAGCAGTTTACAACTCCTGTGAATTCCCACCTGTGCTTTGATAGCACAGCCCCATATGACTTTACATGCAGTCTCGCCCACCACTGATTGAGCTCTTTAATGAAAGCCAGATCTGAAATGGGATGTAAGCACTCAGTGGAAGACACAGTTCAATGTCCAGAATTGCAGTCCTCAGATCACAGCAGCAGCTGCCAGCCCTGAGACATCCAGCTCTGCAGTGCCTCAGCTCCTGGCAGCAGCAATGCTCCAGGTGCCTCAGCTCTGCCTCCTGGCATGCTCATGGATGCCCCTGTGCTGACAAGACTGAGCAGCTTAGTATCCAATTAATTCCCACTATTCCTCCCCCACACAGCTTCTCATGAATTTTTAAACAACTTCAAAGTGCTACCGCCACCTTCTTTTCCATGTAATAACTCACTGGTTATAATGTTCAACCTCTTCTTTCTGGTGGGGTTCAAAGTCCCATTTCATGTTGTCCTGAGGTGGAGCAAGCGATAGAACTATTGCCTGCCTAGAATCAAACATTGTGGGACCAGGGTTTAGACTGAATTAGTCAAAGGATTATCTAATCTGAATGCAAAAGCACTCACTTGGAAAGAGGGCAGAGGCTTGAGTTGCTTTCTCTGCTTCACACACTTGTTCACGCATTTTAGTCCATTGTGCTGGTTTTGGCAGGAGTAGAGTTAATTTTTTCCATAATAGCTGGTATAGTGGCATGTTTTGGATTTGTGCTGGAAACACAGGTTGCTGGCTGGGGTTAAACCATGACATCCTTGGGGTTTTTTAAAAAAGAAAAAAAAGCACAGAACTTGTGTATCTCCCATTCCTGTATTGCTGCAATAGCCAACATGGTACAAAGGCACATGGCCACAGGTTTTCTTTTCTGCAATAAATCCTGAACTGCTTGATGGAAGGTAAATGAGTTTTATGAGCCTTGTACCTTAGGTCAAGAATCCCATGCCCTAGTGATCTGGAGATTGTTGTGGAAGCACAGTTAAGAATCAAGCTTCAGATTTAGAGGTACAAGTTCTATAAAAATGATAAAATATCCACTGTGGTTTTATAATAGCTGTCTCTTTTCATTTTTATATATTGTCTCTATGTGTTTATGCATCACAGGTAAACTTTGTGAATAGAAATGAAATGGCTGCATTTACATTTCTGTAAAGCCAGGTTTTGTTTAAGAGATACAAAACCTATACATGCATCTGAATGCACATTGGTCTTCTGCTCTGATAACAGAAAATGCATTTGTGGTGTCACTTACCACCTAATAAAGAAATTAAGAAGGAGAATAAAAATTTTAAAATGCAAAGAGAGAGAAATTAATTGCAAAATATCGCATGAGTGTTCAGAAAGGTACAAGAGAATCTTGCCGTGGGGATTCGTAAAAGGATACTCTTGTTAAGTAAATAATTGTAAGTCAGATCAAATATGTATGTCAAACAGATGGGGCTGTCACCAATAACATAGTGGAGCAATGTGTTGAGAACATTAAATAAAAAACATGGGACATAAGAAATAACCTCAATAAATTATTTCAATTTAAACAGGAGAGAAAGACAACACTGCAGATTTCTGAGGGAAACATGAAAGTATTGTAGCTCTTCTTGAGGCACTTTGAGTAAAGCTACATCAGCAATATCAAATTACTGCAGACAAATGATATTTATAAGAGAAGAAATCAGGATTGCAAATGGCACTAAAAATCATAGACCATGCCTCAGATTTGTGTGTGCTCAATGTCCAAAGAATAAATGCACTGAAGTATCTACATCAAAGAATTCAGGTAAAAATATTGAATTCTGGAACTATGGGAGCCCTGCAGTGCCCACTGAGCTGTTGGTGGGTGTGTTACTGTTATACAAGGGAAACACAGAAAATACAAAGTTGACAACAATGCTTTTGAAGTCTTCAAAGGTCATGAGGAAAAGTATCCCCAAATACAAGCCTGTTGGTTTCAGAGTCATAAGATTCTTTTAAAAACAAATAAAACCTTCTTTTCTATTTCTGAACACTGAGGGCTTCATACAATATTTTTCTCCCAGCTTTTCTCATCAAACAAGATCTGGAACTTCCTTTTTCTAAAAAAAGGCAATGAAAAACAAAATTCCCATAGACCCATAGGATTCCAGAAACTGGAGCTTAACAAGGCTTAGCAAAAGCATTGCCACTAACTTGTGTTAATTAGCAGCTTTCAGCGACTGTCCAAATTCAACTGTCATTTCTGAAAACATTTGCTTTAGTCCAACATATATATATATGCTATTTATAGAAAGAATAATATACATACATGCAGTATGTATTATTTATGTATGGTATTGTCTATATAGCTTACTTAGTACAGCTATAGCAGATTTGTATGCAACTGTAATTGTAAGGCTGCTAAACCTCCTAAGGGAATGAAAGTTCCTGCCAGAAAGTCTGCTCCTTTGTGGACTCATGTCCACAGGCCAGAATTCCTGCCAGAACCCAGCTCTGGCCCTGACTTTCCACAGGCTGCAGCTTCCTTCAGGACATATCTGCCTTCTCTGATGTGGGGTCCTCCAAAGGCTGCAGATGGATCTCTGCTCCTCCGTGGACCTCCAGGGGCTGCAGGGAGACAGACTGCCTCACCATGATCTGCACCATGGTCTGCAGGGGATTCTGTCCTCTGGCACCTGGAGTACCTCCTCCCCCTTCTTCTGCACTGCCTTTGGTGTCTGTAGGGCTGTTCTCACATATTCTCTCCCAGGTGGTATGCAGTGTTTTATATCTTTCCTTAAATATGCTATGGCCACCACTGATGGGTTCAGTTTTGGTCAGTGGTGGGTCCATCTTGGAGCCAGCTGCAACTGGGGCTGTGCAACATGGGGTCACCTTACCTTCTGGTGTCATAAAAGGCCTGGGGCCACAAAACTCACCAGCTGAGTCCCTTTTCTCACCTCTTCCTGTGCTTGTTTTTTGCTATGGCATATGAGGCACCAGTGAATGACCGGCCTCACAGAAATCTGCACTAAAACCAGAGGTGGTCAGTCTGGTAGTCACAGAAATCATTGCAATCAATTGAGTCATTAAGTTATATAAGGTTGCAGACATTAACCAGAAATCTTCTCATTTGCTTGTAACAATGACAACAAAAACAAGGTTTTCTCAGATTATTCAGATAGATTTTCTCAGATACTTCCCTAACACAGCAAGAATCTCAGAGCAGCAGGACTGCATGAGAGCCAGGGAAGACTTTAAGTGCATTCAGAGACTATACAAATTAGGGAAAGTAGAATCTACTGAAGAACAACAATCAGCTTCAGATGTTCTTGAGCTAAGGATAGTTGGTAGCTGAGGCAATATCAAGGACTTGAACTTTTCTTACTCTCCTTTTGTTGCTTTTTATGATTAATGGAAATAGTGCACTGGACCCTTGGTCTGAGTCAGGACAGATATTTTTATGTTATGCAGTAAGTGGAATGAAGAAAGTTGAAAACTTTTGGGGGACTACAAGCCTTCATCCAATAGGAATCCAGGGTAATTGAGCAGAACCTTTTTTTAGTCTGTGTTCTGAAGAAATCAGATCATACTGTGATAAATGATTGAGTCCCCAAAGAGGATTACAGTCAAAATTTACAATTTATTATGTGAATTTAAGCAAGCAAACAGCGCTGGGTGCGCGGGGAGTCTCTGCTCTACCAACACGCACCGTACAGGGCCTGGTTCGGTTTATAAACTCGTCGTTAATACATATTCATGACTGTCCCGAGAAGAGGGAGGTCTTTGTCAGGACATGTTCTCTTCGGCTCCTTGAGTCTTCTTGAACTTTTTCTTTTTTTCCCAGCACAGGCTCATGAGTAAACACCTAAAAGCATCAGCCTAAATTTAACCCCTTCTCCTCTGGCAGACTCAGCCGGAGATCAATTCCTGTCCAGATTGAGCCCCAAAAACGAG
>NW_008651026.1:76554-88113 GCF_000695815.1 Acanthisitta chloris | reverse complement strand
GAGCCTAGTCAGCCTTACCTTGATCGTGAATGATTGCCAAGCTGATACATATGTGGGTTATACTGGGCCAGAATAGTAATAGTGTCACACTGCTGTCCAATGATTAGTCGAGCCTGTTGCTCTGTTGCATTTCTCAAATTTATTCCATTGAACTATGGAAAAATGGCACAAACCAGGATGTCAAATTTTCAAATGGAAACTACCAAAATCGTTGTTTCAGTGTTCTAATTAGCTTAATATCTAAATGCTGACATATTTTCTCCGGAGTAAATAGGAGGATTAAAATATTGTTATGCCATGATTACTAAGGTTTACTCCTTGGAAGGAATCACCACAATTTTAAAATGTTTGGTAACCTGACCATGAGTTTAACAATCCTTTCACTATTAAAAGACATATGTATTCTGAGCTGTGCTATGATTTGCTACCACTGATTAAATACAAGTTGGTTCAGATCACTAGTTTGAATAAATTCAGAATTTCAAGATAAATTTGGAACTTTTCAGGTCTATTTCAGTATCATAAACACACTATGCAACAGAAGATGCTCTAACATGAGCTAACAAATATAAAGCAGTTCTATACTTTACAAAATGCTATTCCATATGTTTATCTAATACTCTAGGCAAAAACATGACTGAGCCTACCTGAGAAATTTTTTCAACCAGGTATGTCAATTAAGGATATGGCACAGCAGCATGAAACTCAGTAAAAGTCAGCTGCTTACACATTTACTCACCTTACCAGGCAGAGTATGGTGTTGGGACTATACTGTTTAAATTACTGAAACTAGCTAGCTTAAAACTTAATTATGTCTATATAAGATGCATTGTAGATCTACCATCACAAGACATCAATTTTATTACAAAGCCTGACAAAAAGCCACAACAATCAGAACTATGGAATATCTTAATTATGTCTATATAAGATGCATTGCAGATCTACCATCACAAGACATCAACTTTATTACAAAGCCTGACAAAAAGCCAACACAATCAGAACTATGGAATACTGTAACACAGAGTACTGTTTGCTCCATCTCACAGCACACAAGCTTTCACAAGATACTCTCTTGGGGAAAGCAGTTATGGCTGCAGTCATACAAACTGATTCATTAAGCCACAGGAATAGTAAGCAAACAATTACCTCTAGTAACTGATCACCATACTCAAGGCCAGCTTGATGGGCAATGCTCCCACCTGTTACTTTAGAGACAAATATTCCACCGTTTTCTCCGCTCACAATGGAAATCCCTAGTGGCTCAGAACCCTTCTGCACTTTAACATGACGTGGTTCTTCCATGTAGGGCCTTTTAGAGGAGATAGTTAAAACTGATTTGGAAAAAAATGCACTTGAACCATCACAATGTCAAAGTTACATGCAATACTTTATGCCTGTCTGAATTCTAATAATAAAATAGCTTTAAACAGTTACTTAAAAAACCCACTACTGTTAACTCTCTTAAATGCATTCCTTTAATACCATGCAATGTACAGTGGCAAAAGTAAATGTATACCAGGTACATGACTGCTCTATAAATTATGGCAAATATGAATTATAAATAGTATGGTCATGACTTTGATAGGAAAGACACTTCCAGATGCAAATTATACAAAAGTAATTGAACCACTGTTATTTACAAACCATATTCCAGAAAGGTATGTTACAAATACAAATGCTGGGAGTCTTTATTGCCAGTGAAAATAAACATAATGAATAATAAGGTGGTAAACCAAAGGACAACAATGCACAAATATCATATTTCATATTTGTAGGCTAGGAAACATAAATTAGTAATGAAAATTAAGCAGTTGCAAACTCAAGCCATTAAGACAGCAGTTTGCATGGTAGCATTACAATTACCATGCAAATTCTCCTCAGGGCAATTATCCAAACATGTAAAAAAGCACAGAGTGCGCAATACTGCTCGAGAAGGACAACCTTAGATCAGGCCAACCTCAAACTCCTTAGTGATGAGAACCTAGGCCTAGGAGCCACAGGGATTCTCAGAAAAGACCTATTACGGAACAGATATCTGAAAGATGTAGAAGATTTGAGAAGACAAGAACACTTAGAAAAAGACAAACAGTAGTAAGACACTAGTAAGAATAACAAGAAAATAGCTTATTCAAAAGAAGACCCTGATACATTCCCCTTTCCTCCCCCCATATTTAAGATGTATCCACCCATACAAACAAGGTTGGTCCACTCATGCTGTGTATAAACAAACAGTACAGCCTTCTAAAAAGTCCTGGTTTATACTACTATAAATTCAATAATATCTACACAGCAAGAGACATCACTAGATGTTAACAGTTAAGCTCACTGTGAATGAAACAGTTTGGGTGTCAGGTGTGGTGCATTTTTTATTTAAATAGCACTATATGGCATTTGACATGCATTAATTTCAATGTTTTCTTTCCTAACATTTCATTATACCATATAGACATTCTATAAATTGTGCCAGCTGCTTAAATTATTTTATTCTGCTGGTCAGAGACCAGAAGAGCTAACCAGACATCACTATCACTGAAGTGAGCCAGGTTGAGGAAAGGTATTTTTGGGAAGAGTAGGATTTGGGGCTGGGGGCAGAGGGAACAGGTAGCCTTCTGCAGCAGGGGCATGATAGTTTGCCAGCTTATTAATGCATGAAAGATAAAAACTGTCTGCTGGCATGAAGGCAACTCAAACACAGTAATCTTAAAACATCAACATCACTGTTAGAGGTATTGCCCTCAGCTTGACCACCAACGTAGTGAAAGCAAGATTTACTTATTACTGAAACTCAGTTTTCTGTATGTAGCCTAACTTAAGTAAACTGTGCTAGCTCTAAAAAAACTAAAATTCCTGAACTTTATTTTTACTTTTTTCCCCACTCATTATGAGGCATACTACCTCATTAAAAACTAAAATTACATCTTTCTGAACTTTATTTATTGTACCTATCTGCTTTTCCATCTACCACATGCATTTTTAATTTGTTTTTGGATTGGAATAAGAAGGAATCAAATCCATACAAATTTCACATAATCTGATTTTAGAATGCTAGCAAATACAAAATGAGAGAACTAGTTATGCATGTAGTAGAGAATTAATAATAAAGTAAAAAAGACTAACATTAAAAAGGTGTCTTACTTGATGAGCAGTGTTATTAAAACTCAAGTGAAGCACACTCTTCTGTAATATTCAGACTGCCTGCCAGAATCACTTAATACTGATTAGAGGAGAAAGACTTAATTGATCAATTTTTTAAATTTTCATTTAAACTAAGATCAACAGAACAAACAGAAACATTGATATATTTTTTCATCTCTATTATTATTAGGCTTATCTGGAGAAAGGCCAAGTGACTTATTTGCATTTTGTGGGGAACAGAAAGATTCTAAGACCAAAAGAACATTAAAAAGGCTATCTAGGCATCTTCAAACATTTTCTTAGGATAGGTTCAAATCAGCTACTTTTCTAAACTAAAATTAAAAACTCTGTGTTTGTTAGGGCTTTTTTGTTTGGGTTTTTTTGGGGGGGATGGTGGTGGTGGTAGAGTGCTTGGTTTTGTCTGGGATTTTTTGTTTGGTTGTTTGGTTTTGTTTTGTTTTGGGGGGTTTTTTTTACATCTAGAACCAAACCTTAGAATTATACTCTTTTAGAAAGTCAATTCAGACTTTGGTTTATACACAAGCATGGCGAGAGTGATGGGCTGGAACCTGGCTGTACTTCACCCATTAACAGAAATCATTTCCCAGAGATCATAAGACATATCTTGTGCTCAAAGACACAGATATAGAGGTGTCAAGACTCTAGCTTGTTCAGCTGAACATTAACATCACTAGTCATGTGAAAGGGAAAAGACATTCTGACTTTGAATTTGCAAGTGACAAAGGAACATTTATACGAGAACACAAATTGAGTACACGTAGTACAAAAGTCACACTGAAGTAAGGAATGAAAATTCACAGAAACCTCTTTACATTCCCTTTCAAAGTAACATTGTCCTTTGCACACAAGACATTCTAGAATTACCACAATGACTTAGTCACAAGTTCTTCAAACAAGACAAAAAGTTTCATATAACATTTTATGAATAACTTTTTATTACTACCACAAAAGTTAGAACACAGAATATCCTTATTGCTTTATCATTCACATTTTTATGGCCAGTGCTCTTACATAAATTAAGCATACAATGGCATCCTGAAGTCCACTTAAGTGTAATCTATTCCAACACATCATAGCTTCTTTATACTGCCAGAATGGCATTCAGCTGCCTTATTGTAAATCAAAGTCTGATTCAAATTTGTGTCTTACGGTTCTATGCTTTGAATTCATGCAAACTTTATAATATATTCAGTCTAGCCAGATCATGATAAAATAAAATCAGATGTCTAAGACTGATACCATAAGCAACATGTCTGGAAACTATTAGTCATAAGATAGAGCATCATTAAAACACAAAGCACATGTTTTTAAGAAAGCTGGTATGTCAGATTCAAATTCATCAAGTAGTTACACACACAATTCTATTACTAGTGGTGGTCCAGATACAGCCAAAGGAATCAGACAGAGTAGTAAAATTCCATCTGTATGTATGAGTATGTTCTTCACAGTTATGCCCTCAATCTTTCATGTTATCTGGCTAAACTGAATCAAGGCACAGTGGTTAGAGCATATATTCTGCAATACTAAGGCACCTAGTATTTAGCTATGGATGTTACTAGGTCTTAATTTTGTCTAGATTTCCAGAGTACAAAACAAGCATGTGAGGTAGTTCAGCCAAAGGGGTGTATGCCAATTTAGACTGCTCTTACTTGGTGTGGTCATTAATCTAACATGAAAGAAACAAAACCTTCATGAAATCACTTAATTATAAAAATCCACACAAAGGTCTCTTACATACAACAAAATAAAAACATCAAATAACAGGGCTTGAGATGCACCTCTGCACCTACATAGTTGTCATTTAAATTAAATGTTCACATTCCTTCAGCTTAATAAACAAATGCACAAAATTTCCTCAGACACATTTGTATTAAAAGCAAAAGACGTGGGCACCTTACCTATCTTTTCTACGTTCTCCAACAGACACTGGGCTAATGGAAATCCTAGGTAACGTAGAAAGGGAGTTCTGAGACTGGCTGCTGGTGAAGGAAGACGTTTCCAAGTTAAGAGGTGACTGGGGAGGAGTTATCAGGCTGGGACTGCTACATTCAGAGTGTGACAAGGAGCCTAAGGAAAAACAACAGTTGAGTTTTAGTATCACGCATCTGTCACAGTCTGGAGATCTACACAGACGCAGTAAAAGTCACCGTGCACATCTGAGACAAGAAAAAGGACTGGCTGGTCACTAGCACGCTATTAGTCATGCAAGGAGCTTAGGGAGACCAGGTAGCTCATTTCAGACAGTGCAAACTTACTGTCCTTAATGACTGTATGTTAAGTCTGTCCTGTCCTCTCTAACTGCACATACAACTACTGCCACTCTCAACAAGAAGACAAGGTTACAGACAAGCTATGCCATAAGCATGTCTGAAAAATCCTGGCAATGCAAAATGAAAGGAAAATAATAAAAAGCAGGAAAGGAGAAGTAAAATAAAAATTTAATATGTAGGTTTATTTTAAAATCAAATATTTATGTGCAGCCCTTCCCTTTGCATAGGAGATATATTATTAAACACCTGAAAAAACCCAACAAAACCCCAGCATGAATCATATACAGAGACTGGAAAACTGAAATTTCAAACAAGCTTCACATGACTTTGTTTGTATCTTTACCGTGGTTGCACCCTCCCTAAGTAATCTAATGAACAAGTGCCCTGACATGGTTTGCTGCTTCTGAAAAACTAGAGAAAATAAACCTGAAATTACTAATCACAAATGAAAGCCATTTGTAGGAATTGTATTTGCCTCATTAGGAAAAGCACTGCATACCAGCCATGAAAGCTACAGAACATTTGAGCAATGATGGCAGTGAAGAGTTGTAAATTGAAAGTCTTAAGCCTACAAGTACTCCAACTACTATTTGTTTCACATCTTTAAATATCCTCCACCAAGCAATTTTGAGTGAATCACTGAAATATTTTCACTGCATTTCAAAATATAATTTACAATCAGCAATAAACCAGTGAGCAAATAATACACTTGAAGAATGGAAAAAAATGCAGGTCATCCCATTTAAAACTTTCAAGGCACCATTCTAGAAAAAAACCCAACCCTATAAAACATACAGCAATGCTTTTCTTGCATTTTGTCTGCACTTTTACCTAGTGTGACATACTAGAGTCGACTAAAAGAAAAAACAACTTTAATTACAAAGTTGGGCTTTTTTAACATTACTGTGGCAAAACGCATTTTGTAACCTTAACAAAATTGTCATATTTAGATTTGGGCACAAGCTGATTTAACAACTGCTAAGGCTCTGTATCGGTAATAGTGAAAACAGTATGATTAAAATTACTTATGAAATAATTCACCTCTGTCAGAGCCCATCATGGACCTTGGATATCTTGGTGTTAAAGGGATCTTAATTCGTTCTGTTCTGTATTGCAAGTTACTCGAAGAACCTATTTTTAAAACAAGGAAACATTACAATGACAAAAGAAAAAGCAACTGCATTAAAAAAAAAAGTACATCTACTTCTTCAATGAGCATTAAAATGGCCTTTGAATCATCAAGGCAAAAGCCTTGATAAATACCCTCACATATATTGTGAATATCATACTTCTAGTAAATTATCTTGATTACACAGTCAGTATAAACAAAGCACAGTGCAGCTATACAGTATATATGCAGTGTTCAATCTCGCATGAAAAAGTATTTTCCTATCAAATGAAATTTAACTCGAAGTCCAAGTGAGACTCTAGCCTCTCTGTTTACTAAGAATCCATGGGGCTTTCCAAAAGGCATTTAAAATAATCTGCTTACATTCTGCTAGGATGAATACCTAATCACTGATACTGGTTGCAGAGTGTTAAGTCCCTTTTTTGCTGTGATTACAAAGCTGCCATATTCTATTCAGATGTAACTGCCAATAACTGGATGGAACACAGGAACACAAACATGCACGAACCCCCAGTTATTACATAATTAAAATTTAAATAAATCTAAAATGTTAAAATGTCATTGCTACAAAGCATGCATTTGCTTTGGTACCACTTGGATGGGCACAAACAATTTTACATGTTAATCAACTAATCATAAGCATAACTTAGCTTCCAACAATACAATTTCCATTAGGCCATTAGTCATCTTTATTTTATGCTCAGGGGGCTCTCTCCTTTACTTTTCTTCTCTCTACCTCATTGAACCTCAACCTTCGGCCATGCCCCCCTACTCTGTAAGAGTACTTGCAAAAAGCAACAGGCACGGAAAGAAAAATAACTCACACGCAGCACTTCAGAAGAGACTGTAAACAACAATTAAACACAGCTACTTCCAGGGAATCCACAAAAAAACCACATAAACCCACAAAAAATGAAGCAAAGGAACACAGGAAGCCTTTAGGCTTTGCTAGCTATGACAATCCCATAACACAGATATTTAAGGGATTTTCCATTTATTATTTGTCTCCAATATATAGGAATCTCAAAGGAAATAAATAAAAAAAACTCGTTACCAAGTCTGGCACTAGATGGTAATGAATTTGAACCATGAGAAGCTCTTGTACGAGTATTTTCAGAGTAGTCATTGGAGTGTTTATGACTTAGGTCCAAACTCAGGCGACCCTGATGCTGGGAACTACATGAAAAGAAAAGGAGAACAGGGCAACAGTTAGAACTGGGCAAAACACCTCAGCAAATAGCAACTGGGCAACAAAAAATTTTGGGTAGCTTCGAGTTAATTAATAAAATGAACACTCCCCTCCTTCCCACTTCCCCATTGTCCCATCGTTTTATGAATTAAGAGAAGTCAGAGGAAAAATAGTCTAAAGCAGTATATAAAAAAGGAAAAGGCTCTGGTTTTTTTGGCAAGGACAAGAAAAAATATTAGAAATTAGTTGACTAAAAAAATGAATTTCTTTAGTCAATTAAAACAATTAATTTATTTGTCAGTATCAGTCAGTAGGGCAAGAGGGAAACCTAATCCATCAATTACTGAAAGACATGACAGCAACTGGCACATCACTTTTATGCAATAATGATTTTGAGAACCCCGGGTCAACACATGACAGCAGCGAGTTTCACTCTGCACTGTATCAAACTACCAGAAGCAATTTCATCCTACTGAAAACAAAATTTTAAGGAGATACATATTTCTAAACACCTGGGATGCAGATGCTGATGACATATTTGGCTGGCAACTGATGGGCAATTGCTGGTGTGAACTCTATGGCTCCAGGCAGTATAGATTGGATTTCTCATGACAGCAGTCACTGCAGGGCATGGTGCTAAGCTTCTTGGTACCGTCCCTGCTTCAGATGATAAAAACACATTATTAACAACAGCTCTAGCATATAAACTACAGATTTAAAATATACCTAAACATTTTTATAATTATGCAATATAACAATTGTATGTATGATAAAAACATTAACGTATAAACATATTATTGAGCACAATATGGCACCTTGTAAATAGCACATCCATGTTTAAAATCTGGTTTATAATTTTGAAATGAGTCAGTAATAAAGTGGATTATATTACCAAAAATGAAGCCATTCACAGCATATCATTTCAATATGCAGGGGCGAACAAAAGATTCTCTCTGTTTTCAAGGACACAACGTTTTTGTACAGCAACAAAAATTCTGAATTTCTCTCTGAATAGTCATCTGAGCAGCGTGCAAGTTTTGATTCAGCACTTGAACTGACTACAGCTAAAATTATTCTTGCTCCTCTCTTCTGCTGCCTCAAAAACTCCTACTGCTAGTGAGACTTTAAATTCTAGAATTTCAGCATTTATTTATGAAACTTATTAGTAAAGCTGTTCTTTTAAGTACACTCATCCTTCAGTACTCAGCCAAAATCTATCTTAAAAATTCCTCTTAGCATAGAATACAGTAAGGAAAAAGTTGTTTTCATTTCAAGACATAAACATGTATTGCCCAATGTAGGTTTGACTTGATTTAGTTATTGTGCAAAAGTGAATCCCTCTTCAGCATCTTAGTATCTCAAATACACTCACATTTAACCTATAAATTAGATTAAGATCACAACCAGTTTGGGCACTCAACTTCAGATACTCCAAAGTATGTGATTTCCAATAGGCAAAACTTAATAAGCTGATCTTCCTGAATATTACATGTTTTACCTTGGAAATCCTTCAGAAATTAAGCAGCTAAAGCCTGGGATGCCTCCATTTACTGTTCACTTTCAAAAATACTGGAAATCTTACTTGTCTCCCTAATGGACAGGCTACACTTTGTTTACCACTAATGTACTGAAAAATTTTCTGCACAAAAACTGATGAAACACAAATCCTTTAGCCAAAATTTGTTCAGTTTCCTTAGCAATTCTTAAACAGGTTTCACTTCTTTACAGTCCAAAAGGTGAGCAGACATGTTCAGACTATGACAAGAGCACAGAAATACATTTTGTCCAATATGGACAAACCCCTTGGAGAATTCCTAGAAAGTAGTCATGAGTCCTGTCACCCACCTGCTGACATGCCACCAGTATATAAGGCAGCAGGCACAAAACCATCGCTGTGCCTAGCAGAACGTTTTGGTGAATATGGTGTCCATTCCTGTAGCTCTGGAGACAGATGCTCCTCACTGGCTGGAGCATATTTCTGCACCTACAAGAACATAGAAATTTGATTATGGGAAGTTGGAGATTCAAAAGAATAAAACAGCCAAACTGTGAAGGTAGTAAGCAACATCGAACTTTCCAGTATCTGTTCCAGAATGTGCTCACCATCACAGTGCTTCTTACACCTTTGTCTTTCAATAATGTTATTCACTTCTACCCATTTTTCCCTCTATCCTGCTTTGTTACTATTTTTTATTATTTTGTAATCTTTTTAGGCCAGTCTTTGCAACTTGATTGATATATTTTCCTTCAATAAACCACCAAGTATTTAGTTACAGTTCTCCTTTCAAATAATGCTTTCACAGGACATTTCAACTGTTGTTTCAGCCACTATCACAAGGTGCTGCCTAAGAAGATCTGGCTAACAATCCAGAAGGTGTTTTACTCTAAGTCTGTATTTCCAGATGTGTGTGGACCAACCTCTCTTCAACAAGAAATTCAGGTTTTGGAACCATCACAACTTCTGTTCTGCATATAACAACGAGATGCTGGTGAGGTAAGAAACATAAGAATAGCTTAGATATTGACAGTGATGCTAGAGAGCCACAAATGCAGGGCTCAGCACATGGAGTTTATACATTTGAAAAGTACAAAACAAAATATGAGATTAAAGTATGTAATAACTGAAAAATAATTACTGAAAAGGTACTTACATTTTTATGATAGCAGTATTTTAATTAAGTTAAGAGTTACTGAGAGCACAAAGACTCTAAAAGGCAGAGGATTTTTTTTAGAACCAGTACTTGATCATTTCCATGGCTATACTAGTAATTGTACCACCTGCTATTCAGGGAGTAAAGCTCACTCAAATTTACAAACTTAAAGTACAAAAATTTAACTGTGGATATACAGCTAAGGAAACTGACAACACCCAATACAGCTATAAATTCAACTACACAGTATTTTGCTGTTGTAAATACTATTTCAGGTGAGAATATACACAGACTGGACACTACTGTCACAACCAGGTGAGAATATACACAGACTGGACACAACAGCCTGACGTAGTTGCAATGCACAAGAACAATTCTACCAAAAAGAAATTTTCTGAGTGAGTGATGTCCACATACTGAGGCACAATATCACTTGGGCTCTCCAGTCCACAACTTTACAGTTACAAACCTCTGCTTATTTACTGGGAGGATGGGGGAGAAATTCAGGGAAAAAACTAAAAAAGAATCCTAGAACCTAGTGTTAATTTAACCCCAGAGGCAAAAAATAATTAATACATTGAGTAACCTTAAAAAAAAAATCACTTTGCAATTCTATTATAAAATTTTCTTTTTTACCTTGAACCAACACCTACTTGATATCTGTAACATCTCTTGGGCAGTACATAGAAGCAGCTGCAATATGTTTTTGTATATTCTTTCTGTTCTCACAAATAGTGAGTGCCAACACCACCCCCTCTGTTCCAGCAAACAAATCTCTTAGGCCTAAGCCCCCACCCACATGTGTCCTTGTTGCAGTTGAAAACTCTTCACTCACTACATAAATATTACTACAATCATAAGCAGGACAGTGTATATGCTCATGACAATGCATTACAATGAAGCATGGGGCTATCACTGCTAATGGATCAACTTGATATTATACATAAAGCAAACACTCCAAATGTGTTCAACATCTTGATCCTGTTTTGTTGCAACATATGTGACAAAGCATGACATTAGAATATGCCTTCCTTTACTTCTTGCAGTCCAGATCTTGATGAAAACTTGTGACCTTTCTCTAAGCCATCTGCTCTTGAGACCTCTTCAGAATGCATCTACATATTTCAGCTGCAAATTAAAACTCTTTGCTTTCCTGTCATATTT
>NW_008651026.1:56123-76527 GCF_000695815.1 Acanthisitta chloris | reverse complement strand
ATAGTAGCTAGTATGGACTATGTTTTGGATTGTGCTGGTAATACCACTATGTTTTCATTCTTGCTGAGCACTGCTTACACAGAGGCTTAAAGCTCTGCATTAGGGAAGGCAGAAGGAATACAGTAGAAGCAGGCCAAAAAAACCACCAAAAACAAACAAACAAACAAACCCAACAACAACAAAACCCTGCCAGTTTTTCTCTTATACCAGCATTTTTGCAGAATATGGCTCCAAAACCTGCACTGCTTCCAATTCAACTCTGCTGTCTGTATTGCTTCTAAAACTCCATGAACAGGGTGGGTTATCCAGGTATATGATATTCTACATCATCTTCATCTTATTGCATGCAAACAAAAGTAACAGTTTCACAAACTTCAGGTAGTAGTTGGGAAAGAAAAAAAATAAACCTCTGTCTGCCACCTGAGCAAATCTAAGCCAGTGGACCAGAAACAACATTAGTATGTGACTTTATATAATGCAGTCATCTAAATAGGTTCTTTTCCTAAACCACATAAATTTTTTCTTCCATCTACTGTCAAGACATGACCCACCATCTCCTCAGCAGAAAGAGCTTTGTTTACTTTAACAAATTAACAAATTATATGCTGATTTTGAACTGCATTATTATATCGTATTTTCACAAACAGTCCATCTTTGTAGTGCAATATGCCTAACACCCTATGAATTTCATATAATGTTTACAAAATCATTTAGACACACAAAAAGATTTACAAAAAAACCCACTGTGAATGGTACACCTTTTTCCATTAAAGTTGTCCAGTCAGCTGGGCAACTACTCTGACTTTTGTAAACCTTCAGAAGCCTATTTTCAGTTTTTCTAAAACTGACGCTTTGCATCTTTATTTACATTTTTTGATGTCGTCAAAAACATACAAAATTGAGCCTGGATCTTCCAACAGGCAACACTAAAACCTAAGATGTGGGGGCTAAGCAGAACCCTATCATTCTGTTTGGTGGCCACCACTGCCTGTCAAATACTGCAACTCCATGAAGTGGTTTTCTATTTTCTGTTACTGCAAGTGCCAAGTGAGCCTGAGCTCAGGGGACCTGGATTCTGAGGATGGGCTGTGCTTCTTCTGCTCTGGTATGAACTGGGCATGCAAAACCAGACTGAAAACACATTTTAAGGTTTCTAATTTTGTGCTTCATTATACCAAGCTTCTACCTGAAGTGCTGGATTAGGAATGGGCATAGGGGTCATTTTATGCCGCAGAGCAGGAGCTGATTTTGGCCTTGGTCTTTTAATCTCTGGCTCTTCAACTTTTTGAAAGCCAATGTCATCTTCACAGGATTTCCTTGAAGATAGATGAGTGCAGTCAATTCCCTCCTCCCGATAATAATGCCCAGTGTTCCTGCTGCGCCCCTTGAGAGTAGCAGAGTCTTGTTTAAGTGCCAAGGGAACTGGAGCTTGGGCAGTGGCTGGGCTGGTGGGTGGTGATCCAGTTGTTACCGTAGACTCTGATGCAGAGCTTGCCTGCTGTTTATGTTTAAATTTGATAGAGTCACTTCTCTTAGGAGGGGTTGGAGGTGTTGAAGCCACTTCAGTTTTTGATGGCTGAGGTGAATGTCCTGTCACTTGATTAGGGGAAAGGTACTCCAGTTTGGGAGGAGTGGGTGGTCTTTTGAAAGTATCAGGATCAAAGATAGATTTCCTTTGTTTTGGCTTTTTGTACACAGAGAACTTTTCTGTTTCTGTTGCCGAGATATTAACCATGACTTTTGGCCAGGTACCACCACTATGCTTAGTTCCATGTCCTTTCTCAAATGTTGTCTCAACCATTATACAGTCAGTTCCTGAAGGTTCATAAGGCAGTCTCCTGTTGTCCAAGTCAACAGCTCCATAGCCTTGGTCCCCATATGTCTCTGGGCTGAAGGAGCTGAGACTGTGTTCTGAATTACTATGGCAACTGTGCACTGTGTTCCTACGAGTGTCTACTCGTAGTGTGTTATTAGGGAAAGTCTTGTGGTCGCAAAATGAAGTGCTGCCCTGATCACTCTGGTCCTTCTTGCCATCCATGATGTCTGGATTGAAAATGTCAGTCTGGGTTGAGCTGTTGAGTTTCAGATTTCTTTTATTTTGGGCCTGTATCTCTGATGCATGAACCCTACAGTTTGACATTTTTTCTGAATCCTTCAAATTTTCAAATATATTTTGACCACTCCAAGATGAACTCTGAGGAAAAACCTAAAACAAAAAACACATGTGATCACCTTATTATTGTGGCTGATTTGATTTAGAATGAGGCATATCCTAGCCTCCTTGATTCACCTATACCTGAATATATACTGAGATATGTATAAATACAGTTGGGAAAGGTTTACTAAAATCTTACAGTACAAAGCACAGAACATTACATAAAATGAAGCTATAAATTTTTTTTACCATTTTCAGAACAATTTCAGAAGGGCAAGTCCACATGGTGGCAGAAGCACTGAACTGACAAAAAAGGGACCTGCACTCTACTTCTACTTCTGATAAGTGATGTCAACAAGTCATCTTCCACCATCCATTCCCCTCAAGCATTTAATCTTTTTATTTTCCTAAAACCTCAAGCTCTCTAGATCTGAAATTATCATTCTCAAAGCCCATATGACAGGCCCAGCATAAAGGGATTCTAAACTCAATAAGCAAAATAGAATAATATTTTTATAGAAATAAGCCTGAAAGGGGAAACCTTGTACTTAATCCTCATGGTAGCCAGAGTTCAGTTTTCTGCACAACTCCCTCCTGACTAAAAGCAAACCTTTCTTCCGTTGGCAGGCAGCTTATCTTGCATGTACAAAAATGATGCAGCTCTGAAGCAAAAACCAAGAAGCAGTATGCAACTGTGGAAGCAGTCATGTCATGTGACCAGGAAACAAACAGGAAAGAAGACAGAAAGTTACTTTCATCTCCTGCTAGATGCCACAGGAACCTTACTTTGGAATTAACTCAAGTGAGTGCAACACAAGTGAAATGCATCCAGATGGTCTTATTTTCAGAAGACACTTTCCCATGTGGATATATTAATTTTTTCATATGCTCTTCTCTGAACAACTGAAATAATTCTGTATAAGTTCAAGAAGATAGTGCAAATTTAGCTTCTCCTACTCACCTTCATCAGTGACAGAGTAAGGGAATCCCTACAGTTTCGTAGCAAAGCTTCACATTCAGTAAGAGACTTATTATCTAGTGCAATGCCATTGATCTACACACAAAAAAACCAACAGACATCTGTAAATCAAAGGTAGCAGGTGGGGAGGATCTTAAGGTAGAATATCTCTGAGACAGGGAAAACAAGAGTTAAATATGTATATACGACTGAAGTCTGGTTGACTTTATCACTTTACTCAAAACTGAGTGGAGGATGGAAAATTCCTAACTACAATTTGCTGTTCCTGCCAGAGGTACAGTCTAACAACAGTAGTTCATTCCAATAGCCTCTGTGCAGCTGTACACCAACCTTAACCATCTTCCCTTTCACAAGTGTATAAATCACACCAATTGTTTAAGGCTGCAAATGCACATCGGGACAGACTTCCCCCCCAGAATGAATGACATAGGTGATACCAGAATTTATAAGACAAGAAACCTTTCATCCAATGAAGGGATGTGTTTTTGGAACTGACCCTTCCTAGTCAATACAAGAACCAGAAATATCATTATAGCCAAGTGCAAAAACTAAGTTAGTGCTTCTGTCAAAAACTGTCATATGAAGCAAGCATAGGAAATAACCTGCACATTTTCTTACCCACTCAGCATACTTAATAATGCATGACTTAATAACACAAACATAAAACAGTATTTGGAATGTTTGGCACCATGAGCAGCATCAATTATAACGCTTCAAAATAAATAAAACATAAAAAAAGGCAAATGCATTCTTAAGACTTACAGCAATTATTCTATCTCCCACAGCAAGAGAACCCTCTTTGGCAGCTGGGCTTCCTGGCACAACAGCAGCAACAAATACTCCATTTTCCAGATTGACCCCACTATCTGAAATGCACAAAACAAAAGAGAATTTACTCCTGCAATTCAAGTATCTTGCTCAAATGGCATGCCTGAGCTGCCTGCACAAGAAAGAAATATGACTACCAAACCAATTGAATTTTAATTTCTGAAAACTCTTTTAAAGAAATAATTAAACAGTGGAGGAAAACATGGATTTTGAATATCCCAAGATTTAATATAATCATACAAAGCTGGGGCGATCATGTTTAACAGTCTCATTTAGACTCCCAGTAACAGTCAGCTAACTAAAGCTAAATATTAAATAAAAAATAAAAAAAGAAAATCAAGCAAAACTCAGCCAAGAATAAAAAGAAAACCTGTAAAGCTATCCTAAATAATAGTATTCTTAAGTTTGCTAAAAACAATTAATGAAAATACCAATCCCAGAGGGCATAACAGTTTAAGTGGGATTAAGCAAAGGCTCAGAGAACATGTACCTTTGTGTCAAGACATTTTTGGCTGAACAAGCATGTACCATCTACATATATCCTTTACAGCCATTACCTTTATGCCCGGAAACATTGATGTGAAGAGGTGTTATCACTCGCCCACCTAACGACTTCCTTCTTCGAACCACCATATTAATAACACCTCCTCCATTTAGAACAGCTTTTATAACTTGCTTTTTATCCTTATTAGTAAGGTCCACATCGTTTATCTTCAGCAACCAATCATTCACTCTGGTAGACAAACAGAAAGAAGCAGGGCAGTGTTCTAAGCACACTTTGCTGGACACAGCACATAAAAAACACTCTAGGAAAAGGGATGCAACAGAGCTGATCTCAATAAACTAAACCTTCATTACCTGGAGCTCTCCATTCCTGAAAAAGCATTAAATAGCAGCGAAATGAAAATCAGGATTCCTAGTCTGCACTTTACTAGGAAATGTATACCCTCAAATCACTAATGACTAGTTCTTCATTAAAGCATTTCTTTGGACTGAGAAGAGTTATTAAAAAACCTTCTATCGACACTAACAACAGGAGATGGTTTCAAGTGAGCCCTTGCTCTACTCCCCTTTGCTCATGTACTCCCTCAATAACTTACCCCTATGTCTTTCCCAAAATTTAAATAAATAGAACTAAATTTGAGGAGATAATAATGGAGAAGGTGAGACACAGTAAAACCAAGAATATTTCAAATCCTGTTGAGTTTTAAGTGATGAGTCAAACAGTGTTTAATTTATGTAATGCTTTTAAGCATTGGCCTTCTGAGTGTGATGTCCAAAACATTAATAATATGCACATAAGCAACAACAACTAAAAATGAATTTTAAAAAATGGGAAATACTGAAGAAAATTTACAATATGCTCATATTTACTTTATTATGACCAACAAAGATAAGTGCTTTCCAAAGTCAAACCCTACCTTAACCGACCATCAGCAATACTTCCTTTGTCTACTTTGGTAACGAAGATCCCACAGTCTCCAGGGAGGTATGGTTCATTCACACCTTCTGCCACATCAAAACCAAGTGCTTTCAAGTCCATGTCATCCTAATAAATATTATTAACAAGTGATTCAACTGCACTGGCAGACACTGTATGTTAGAAAGGGGCATTATTGCTTGTTTACACTATGCACTTGTATTTACACGGTTTCTGTAGTAGCCAAGCTTTCATTTTTTTTAAAGTCAATATATAAACTCCCAATTTCACTAGTTATTAGACATCCTCTGGCATTAGAATGGTCTGTCTTGCTCAGATGAAGGCTGAAATAACAGACAGGGAACTTCACCAAAGAGGAATGGAAGAGCCCATGAGAAAGCACATTCAAACTCATATAAACAATTTTAACGTACGATGCTGGATGTGTAATGAGAGAAAAATGACATGTTCCCCAAGAATGGGCAAAATGGGGTAAAAACAATCGTGAAGGTAAGGAAACAGTATTGTATCTTAGTGATGAATCAGAGAGACCTTCACTTTGATACAGCCAGAGACCAGAAGTAAACAGTAAAGAAAGCTCTAACATTATGGGGGACCATTTCTAAGTACAGATTTAGATATAATAGTCTATGAAACCTGGTCCAAACCAGATCATTCTCGATGTGAAAAGCAATAAAGATCTTTAACAGACCAGTCACACAACCAAATGGGGAAATTCTAATGTAGTGTTTGCTTTGCTAAATGGCAAGGTTCCTGTAAGGGAAAAAAATGGGGTGTGTGTGTGTCCCCCAAAAAATCATGACCAAATGACCACAAAGTGATTTATTATTGCTATTTTCAGTGTTAAATAATACACTTCTAAAAATTAGAGAACTCTACTTGAAATCTACTGGACTAACCATTTCAGCATACTGAAGGGTAACGATGTTTGAAATTTAATATCTAACATAAAAAAACTAGGTAGAGCCTAAATCAGATGTGTAAGCATGGTTCAACAAATCCCCTCAAAATCAGAAGAATATAAAGTCTTCAGGGAGTGCAAAAGATGCCTGATAAAAGCTGAAAATAAAGCATGCAAACCCATGAATACTTACCAGAAAATAAACTCAGCTAAACCTGACAAAAATATACTAAAATCCTTATGATTCTTCCAAATGTTCTATACAAAAAAAAAATACCACACAGAAGAGCATTAGGCTGCCATAATAAAGATCAAGTAGAGATCACAGTATTATTGCACAGCATCAGAGCTGAAAAGTGAATATTATTTCTCTCAGTTTTGAGCTGAATGATTATGTAGAATATGAGCTTAAGCAGACAGGTGAAGCTTAGGCAAAAATAAAAGGATTTAAATGTATTGAATTCTATAATCTCAGTCCTGGTTTTCAAATGTCAGTAGGTCAAAGATTTTTTCCATATATCTAATCAAGGTTGGCACAATATTATTATGATGTTTGATAGCAGCAAGTGTAATCTCTAGGTTTAAGAAAGGGAAACACATACAAATGATGAGGTGTATGATCTCAGTGATGCAAACATTTAGAGCAACCTTTGAAATAATAATTAAATAACTGCACATGAATGGAAAATTCATCAGGCTGCAATGTTGTTTACCTCACCTACATCATATGCTAGACTTTCTAACTAATTTTACAGACAATGGAAAAGCAAAATTATTAGTAATCAGTTAAAATAGAGAATATGGCAAGGAACAAAACTCAGTGATGGAGTTAGTCAGAAAAGATGAAGAATTGTGGTGAAAGGGGAATTATTATCTCAAAGAATTTGCAGATGGTGGGTCTGATGGATCAGCACTGGTACTCAAAGGGGAATTATTATCTCAAAGAATTTACAGATGGTGGCTCTGATGGATCAGCACTGGTACGTGGGTCATATTGTCTTTTCAATGCATATTTCAAAACATAGTAATACTGAGTAATACTTTTAGTGTCAAAAAAGAAATGCATTAGTGATTTGGTTGGAATGCACTGTCAGAACACAGACAGACTGGAGGAGCATAGGAAAAGATCACCACAAATATTGCAGTAAAATAAAAGGGATTTAATTTAACAGCATTTAATCACAAGCTTTGTCATTCATGAATGGCAAAGAAATTCTGATATATACAGCAGCTGTTATAAATGAATCACAATCTGGAAGATTATCTCTGTGTTCTACATATTAAAAAACTTACTATTAACAATGTGAAGTGCCAACCAAAACTTTCAGACAGAATAGCATACAAAACTTGTGTACAAAGCAGCAAAATAAAAATTCTAGACTACAAAGCAGAAAAGTAAAATTAGATGGAGAAAAGTACTACTAGGATCACAAATGGAAGTAGATGTAATCTGGAAAGCTAAACATAAGAACTTTATTTAATAAACCAAAATGGAAGAGGAATTTAACTTCCTCTGCAGACAAGCAAGAGATTCACAACCTCTTTCATCCCAGATTTTCAAGACAAAGGGTAATCTTGCCCTAAAAATACATGTTCACCATGAATAAATACTTCCAATACTTGAAAATTTCTAACAAGTGTTATCTGAGCAGAAGTAGGAGAAATAACATCACATAAAAGATAAAATCTATTCATAAAATAGTTAGAGTGATGTTGCCTGTAAGAGCAGAAAACTGTAGAAGAGTGTAAGATTTTTAATCATACCTAATATTAAAAAGTTATAATTGGTTTCAGAGCTGTTCAATACACAAGACAAGGCAGTTTGTGTTTTTTACTTACTCTGTCTTTTTCAAATTCTACCACTTCTGTTTCCCATTCCAGAGAATCTGTGTCTATGGCTGAGTCATGGGAACTATGGGCCATCAACTGACGAAATCTGGCCTCCTTTTCCAATTGATTCTCCATCTTCTCTCTAAGCAAAGAAAATAATTACTTACAGACACAGAAAATCCCCTTTTAAATAAACTGACAAATAATTTTATCATTGTGATAGATCTTATATTTGTCTCTAAATCAAAATTCCAAGCTGTACCAAAATTTTGCCCAATACGTCTGTTCTTCCAATATTCTTGGGCTGCTATCAAATTGACTTTCCATTTCTATATATTGTCCTAACAATCTCACAATTTTGCAATATTGTTTTGTGCACAGCTAGGTTTCTAACATCTCCCAAGACTCACAATTTTGCAATATTGTTTTGTGCATTAAATTTAAATGCATTTAAATTTACCCTCAGATGAGCTGCATCAGTGTGCTTTGGACAAGTGGGGCATGATAAATATCAATGGCAAAACCTCTTCCACAACCCAGTGAGATGACCTATGATGCACAATCTTGCAGTCATAAACCAGTGAGAATACAATTGGGAGGAACTAAATTGCAGTTAATCTGACTTCAATGAAAGAATTCCATGTTGCTGAAGTGTATCTCCATAGTATAAAGCTTAGGCTATGCATCTCATTAGTATGATTAAAAAGGTTAAAGTAGTGAAACTTAGGATCCTGCCCACCCTAGTTATTTTCACAGTAACTAACAATACAGGCAATGCCTACAATATCATGAACACCTGCTGTCCACAGCTGTAACAACATATGGTGCACTTAGAAATGCAGCTAAATCCACCCATTTCTCTAACATACTTCAGTTCCTTCAGTTCACGAACAGCATCATTTTTCTGCTTTCTCATGTCATCCAGATTGCGAAGAGCTTCAGCCAAGTCGCTCACAGCCCGATCTCTCTCCCTCCTTAAGTTGTCACACAGCGTTCTTCAAAAGAAAAAAAATTAGATTTACAGTTACATAAACCCTATTGAAGCAACAAACTGTTTTTACCACATTGTATAGTTAATGCTAAACTTAAAAGAGCAGTTTCAAAAGTTAACTCTCTCAAAAAAACCCCAATGGTATAAGGAGGAAGAAAATTACATATGCTAGGTCTTAAGGAAAGGCTTGCCAAGATAACAGAAACTTTCTTCAGCCCTTTCAGAACTTTATTGCTACTTATCACTAAACTAGCAGAAAAAATATCTGATATATATATTTTCCCTTAGTCCTTTACATATTTTTAACAGCAACTAAAATGTTAATGTAGTGTTTGCTTTTTTTTTGCAAATATCCCCACAGGTAAAGAATTATTTGCAGGACTATATAGTAGGATTAGGTAGAGCCTGCCTACAAGAATGCACAATTTCTTGTTCCTACATAGCAGTGCTGTTAGAGACTCCATGGTATTTACAAGAGACATATTATGGTTATGAAAGCACAGACAAAGATAGGACCTTGTAAGGTGCCCTCAACTTTTAAAAAAATTTACCCTGTAACAGCTAATGCAGAGAAAGTGCTGGCAAAATCCATCAAGTCATAGAACTGCATCAACTGCACACAAGGTGTTACAAAGATCCCTTGGGTATCATCTAGTATTGGTTTACCGTATACTTTCCCTTTCTGCAACAATCTTATCCCGCTCTTGAAAGGCCCAGTCTCTCCTACACTTGGCAACTTCTGCTTCCTGCACAGCTTCCTTTAGTTCTTGTGACATTGCTTCATATTGTTTCCGAAGCATTTCGATTTCTTTGTTTGCTCTTTCTATGTCTAGGGTAGCAGAATCTTGTATCTAGGAATTAAGAAACACAGATAAGCATTTTAGGCACAATTTTTAGGTATGTATGCACAAACAGCTTTTCCTATATGCATGTTGCTTGATGTATTTAGTTCTTATGTTTTCATGAAAAAAGTTTTTTATCTTAACAGCAACTTCACAGTGGAGAGAGAAGATAAAATATGCTGTAATACACTTCATTGAGCAGCACACAAATTTGTGCAAACCCATGAACTGGACTCCACACTTCAAAACAACATCACATCCTATGCTTCTATCTTGTTCTGCTTAACAGACTGAAAAACCCCTTCAAATATACTTTTAAATCAGATACACTACTATATGCAGTTACAACACACATTTCCTGTATTAACACCTGTTATATACCCTGGGACAACTCGACATAGACATTCACAAAACAGAGTTGGCTTTCACACAGGTCTCTTAATTCCAAAGCAGAGCAATGGAATTCAAAGAAAGTTTGGGTTTAATGTTTGGTTTAGATAAAAATTACTTTCTTCTTAAATTAACTTGTTCCTCTACCATTCTCTACTTGGAACATGAGAGATGGTAACAACATAAGACAAATACACAGAGAAAACTCCAAGCTTGCAGCACAATGATACAAGCCAAATACAACAGCATGGCCCACCACAAGCACTGAAGGCTGTGGGCTTGCAAACAACTGTGTGTGGTTAATTTCAAGAATATAAATAAAACTAATGAATCCCACTACACTTATAATTTGGTTGAAAAATTAAACTTTTTCAAACAGAAGCTTAATATGAAGCACAACTGGATTTCTTTCAACAAGAAGTTCTGTCACTATGTCTTGAAGAACATGTGTGCATTCACATGCAGATAAGTTAAGAGTGACTTGAGGAAAAGGGGGAAGACAGCCAACGTGCCCAGTCCTTTAACTAGCCTCTTGCAAATTACTGACCCTTTGAAGAAAAAGGTATTAGTGAAGACTTGCAATACCTGACGGGCTTGATAATATTCCCTTAGTAGATGGTCTCTCTGGATAATAGCTTCTGTTCTCTCTTTCCTGGCAACATCTCTTTCTTCCTTCACTGTCTCTATATCCTTGCAAGCTTGGTCAAGTTCCTTCTGGGCCTCAGCTTTGTCCTTCACTTCATGACAGTATTTTTCCAGTAACTCATTCCTCTCACAAATTGCTCGATCTCTTTCCACTAGAGCTGAGTTTAGCTCCTAAAACAAGATCCATTATTTGCAGTAGGTTAAATACAGAAGGAAATGGTTTATCTTTTCAACTGGATACACACATCATGACACCTTAAAAGCCTAGAGAGTTTATCACTAATGTTCTGAAAAATGGAAGCAGATCACATTGATGATACTTACTTGTATGCAAAGAATATTAAATCTAGTATTAAAGCTCTCACACCACCACATTAGCCCAGTGCTATGTAAAAAGTAAGCAAGATTCTGGGAGCAGTTTTGAGGAACCTAAATGATGGCAGATCATTAAACAGATAGACTTGGTGTTTTAAGAAAAAGCTTTAAATATGGCAAAGGGTAAGAACGTATTGAAAATATTTTTAAGCAACTGCCTTGATTTTACAGGACTGAAATAATATAGACAACTCAGCTACACAAGCATCTTAAAAGCTTCCTCAGAAGTTTTAAAGGCACAAAGTCACACCAAGATATCAATGTGCTACAGAATGTTCAAAGGTAAAACTACAATTTTCCATAAAGCAGAATGACAGTCCATCTAACTAAATGTGGAATTCAACAGCATCATAATAAAAAAGATAAGGCAAACATAGAAGTGTTCTAAAATAGAATCTGTCCTTTTAAAACAGTTTAAGCTATACTTACTATTGGAAGAATGAGGAATTGAAACAATTCAATTCCATGCCACTAAATATTCAGATGGTTCAGCTCTAGAGGGCATTCAGTCAATGGCTACAAAGAAGTCCTGCTACACATAGGCACTCCTAGCTGGAAACTACTGATGTTTTGATCTCAAAAAAATCACCAGAAACAGCTGACATCTCAAAAGCAAAAGGAGGAAAGGGCCCAAATACTTCAGGATAGAAAGATTCTATTTACCACTAACAATTCACAAGGAATGAAAATTGAGTATTTAAAGCACAGACAAAAATTGCATTTTGTTTTTGAGATGCATCTAATTAGGGCTAGTCAGACTATTAAAACAGTTCTGCAATGATATTAAGAGACTTATTTTTGCTGTAGAGTAACAGACAAGCACTAGAATCAATGACTCACTGTGAACTTTAAGCAAATCAGTGAATGCCAGTTATCAGAGTGCTCAAGTGTTTTCAACACTTTCCTTGTTCAGTACCTCTGAAGACAGAAATCCCTGAATCATCTGTTGCTGCAGACAAGTTTCAGTACTGGAAACAGCATTTTTGCAGTTCAACTATAGTTTGTATAAAATGTGCACTGAAATAAAGCCTACACAAAAATATTAAAATCTTTTCCTGCAAGTAGCTGAGATGAAAGTCATCAAGGCAGAGGGTAAGTTCTCAGGAAGCCCTTCATTAAACAAGAATTTACAGTTCTTTCAGGTGACTGGAAAAAAGTACATATTACCACAGTTTTTCCAGAATGCTCATATAAACTATCTGAATAAGAGCAGCCATTGCCTCCAGTGGTCAGTGGTAAAATTTCACCTCTGTCTTTTCCCTATGACATATGCACAAAATTACAATATGACAGCACAGGGAGATGTGCTATTTGGCACTGACTAGAACAGCTTCTGTTTGAAAAATTACTCTGAATTTGTGAAGAATTTTTATGTTTTAAGGAATCTCTCACATCTGAATATAACATAATAAGGACAAAATACAGCATGTCTGTTAAACAGAGGGGAAAGCTGACTACCACTGAGATGAAATATTTTAAATATTTGCCAGAGCAAAAGATTATGCTAAACACAAAATATCACTGGGGAAAGCAGAGAGGAAATCTATAACATCTAATCCCTAGCTTTGAGTGGCTGAATTCATAAGAACTTGATCCAAACCAGTCCATTAGTGCAAAAACCTAAGATTTCTTCTATAAATGCCAGAAAACAAGCACATTTTGGATGTCTATTAACCCACTGAGTTCATGCATGTGTGACCAAATCAGCTTAAATATCTAACCAGAAAATTGACTGACTGACCTCATCAGTAGCTGCTCAGCTACAGTGCTTAAAACCCAACCTCTTCTCCATTTCAGTTGCTTTACAATTTCTTTGGGACACAAAAAGTACACTAGCAAACACAAGCTTCAGGAAAGAAACTACACTTAAAATTACCTAAATGGATTCAGTGCTGTTTCAACCAGTCAACAGGCAATACCTTAAGAGAGCATTTAAAGCTACTATACATCACAAGGAAAGTGAGGAGCTCTATATTGAGTTTTTGGAGAGCACCAAACCAACTATTCACTGACAGGATAATCCCACTTACATTCACTTGAAACAGTATCCTGAAACATGTCCCCATGAGTCACTTGATTGATACATTTTTTCGATGTTTCAAACATTTTCCTTGTCAGAACTAGAAAATCCCTTATGCACTGAAGGCAGCTGCAGCAAGCCAGTACTATGTGACACAAGAACATACCTCCTCACAAGCAGAAGAGTCACAGCTACAGGAAAGTAAAACGGGAACAAAAAGACAACTCACAGTACTGCTATTTTACACCTTTTAAAACACAGTAGAAGCAGTTATTTCTGCTTTCTCATAGGCCAGTTCTGGGGGTGAAGAAAAATGCATGTCTCTGTGCTGCCAGCACTGGAGCCACCAGCCCTAGGCTGTGTTTCTCATTCAAAAACCCCTTCAAGTCATCAAGGCAGGAGGGAATACCATGTATTTAAAATGTTAATTCCCTGCTCTTAAAACACTTTGGCATATTACTCCATAGTGCCACAAGGACAGATATAAGAAATTGGATCAGAATGACTAACTGAGGCTATTTCCATGAGTATTCCTTATTACCCACCTTGATCCCACGGAAATCAACAGACATTTCTATTGGCTTAATGGCTTTGATGAAAGTAGAAAAGGTATGAAACATGTATTAAAATCACACTCACTGTACAAGCTAAATTACTTAGCTGACAAATATGGAGGGGTGAAAAACATGAATTCTTAAAAACAGAATTTAGTTATATTTAAAAGCTCTGATGCTGAATGTCACAGTGTACACTGTGTCCCTCAACATGGTGTTATTTTAAAAAAAGCTCCACACCCGAATATTTTGGAAAGGGTATTTTGTTCAGATGTATTGCTGTGAAAAGAGTAAAATGAGATTTATAGGCAATGGAATACATTTGCTTGTATCTATTTCATGCTAAATTAAGTATTTGTAAACCAAAGGGTCAAGTGAATGCATGTCAGCTGAAATGAAACCGAGCAGCAAATTGTGTTCTGGAAATCTTAACAGCATCATTCTAACATGGTTGTGATATAAGCATTTCAAGAACATATTGCTGAAAAATACAGAGTTCTGGTTTCACACACTTTTAGGCATGCCTGAATTCTAGAGAAAAGTCTTCAAAACATCCTCTTTAACTCAAAGGCAAATGAGTAAGAACATGCATGTCAGCACAGGCTTTGCATAAATATTTGAGATGACTTGATCATGATCATGTACCGTCTTAAGTCACAGTAGACTGTATCCAATGGTTCCTGTAGAGGCTAGAAGTCAGAAATAATGAATATTTAGAGCTATATTGTTACAGAGAGCATTTCTTGAGAAGGCATAGAAGATTAACACAGCAAAAAAAAAGGATTTATAATAAGCAGAACAGAATTACGTCAAGTGAACAGCAAATTTCAGCTGGCAGGTATTCTATTCAAACATGAATGCTTAATAAAGTGACAGTAAAAAGGACTGCTATAGGAAAACATCAGAACAGAACTGCCTCTTTGCAGTGCATTCCTATTTTCCATTAATCTGTCATACATTTCTGGTTCTAGCACCAACAATGTATATTCATTTCCCCCATAGAAACAATAGGTTAGTACCTGTCTTAAAGCTTCCATCTCTTCACTGGCCACTCGCTTCTCAGAAGAAGTGTTCTTCAGTTTGGACTCTGCAAGCTCCAGTTCCGTTTGAAGCTTATCCACCTCTTTGATTACTTGATCTCTCTCACTCATTATGAGGCGGTATTCATTGAAAACTGAATCCCTTTCTTCCTTGTATTTTTCTGCATCTTTTGCTGCCTTCAGCTGCATTGTTTTGAACCTTGTCACCTCTGACTGTAATCGCTCCATCTCCCTCTGCAACTCTTTGTTTTGTGCTGTGGCATTGCTTAGTTCCTGTTGTACCGATTCAAACCTAAAACCAAGCAGAAACATCAGTAAGACATTTGTTCCTCACTTTCCTTTTTCATACAGTAAGGATCTGGTTGGACAACCAAATGTATCCATTGGTAAAACATAACCACAAAGGACTTCTTAGAAAATATATTCTCTGTGCTGCAAAATAATAGTTGCTTTAGGAATATTCATGAACCTTCAGGAGTATTAGAGAACCTCTTTAAGGAACTGAAACTTAAAAATTATTAGAAACAATCTAGTTTAATTATTAAAAGTACATTTCTAACAATTTATTTTAAAAGGTATGAAAAACCATGTAATTATTTAATAGCACAAGCTTAACTTGATTTACTGCATTGAGCTGTGCTGATCTTGGAAGTTAATTCCTTCTCCCACCACACACACTCAGGAATGTGGGAAAAAGGGAAACAAATGTAGAGATTGGAAAAAACAGAACTTCCATATGCTCAAATATGACACGAAGTTGGTAATGGATAGGAGGATAGAAGTGAATTAAAAAGTTGGTTTATAGCAAAAATTCACACCATGGATCTAAAAAAAGACAATTCAGAAATTCAAACATTACTGTTACTTTTCATCCATAAGCCATCCAGTAAAAGGTACTTTTGACAGTTAACACAGACAAAAACGTAAGTACTTAATCACTACAAATTACTGAAGTACGGCATGATCAAAGTACATAAAAAAGTTTAATTACATTTTTAAGTAGTAACTTTTGTGCTTACATGGACAAAATATCATGAAAAGTGGCAAGAAAATAATTCCACACACAATTTCACAATTCGGTTTGAAAGGAAAATTCTCCTGACAACAGTGCTTTACCACAGTTGGACACTAAGATTTCCTTGCTTCTATTTTTGTTCCAGAATTCACAGGTAATGTCACTGATGGAAACTCCAAAACTAACTTAATGGACCTTTAGGGTTATCCCAATTTCAGGTACCCACAAACCTCTGGCAGACTCTGTTATGTCTCTCTCACAGAAGAAAATTAACTCTATGTCAGTAAAAAACAGCACATCTGAGAGAAGAAGAGAAGAACCCTAACCAGGACTACCTGCTTTGTCTTCAACACAGTTGCAAACTACGTAGAGATGTGTCCAAGTGACATAGCCAACATGCAAAGTGAGGTTAAGATGTAGCACATAGGAATTAGATAGGTGGCATAGCTAATTTGCAATCTACAAACTATTCACCAACTAAACCATCTTGGTAGCATTCATATGCTGTGTGTTACTGTGACAACACAATAAATACAAGAAAAATGGCAGAAGATTTTTCTGGTATATTTTTAAGACCAAAGACCATTTGATTCAAAATGAAATCTCAGCCACCATTGGAGATCCTGTTCTCTTTAAAACCTGTTTTGACAGTGTTTACATTTGTCATTAATTTAAAAAAACAATACTACAATTTGTGGCTCGTTCATCCTCAAACTACAGGTTTGTTAAGTTTTTATATTCTGAAAAGTATACACACCTGAGAAGTATGGTTTTCATTATGAAGAAAGGGTATAAGTATAGGACAAATAAAGGTTTCTATAAATACAAACATATTAAAAGTAAGTCCCAGCCCAAAGCCAACTGAATAAAACACAAAAATTCCTGGAGTTTGGTTATATTAATTTAGTTGGATCACTGGTTCACAGACACATGAGTAACTTTCATGGAATTCTTCAAACCAACCTCTGATCAGTATCACGCCACACCTTCCTCTTAAGGAGACCTAAATCACAAGGCCATAATACAAATATGTTGAGCTTCTGCATGTTCCAGCATGGTTGCAGGTTTCTTGTAGTACATGTCAGGCTTTCCATCACTTTCAGAAATCCATGGCAGTTTAAATTACATAACTTCATATGTACATTATTATCTATGCTCAATTTCATCTCTTTGAAACATTAGAAGTCTCAGAACGTGGAAAAAGCATGTTTTGGCTTTGGTCTGTGGGAGTTGTGTATCACCCCTAACAGTCAGTGAAAACACTCTTAACACACCCATGAATGCTCTTTGGAGTCCTTGTGTATACTGAAGTTCTTTCTACCCGATGTGGTTAACTGTACAGGCTTGGTCTCAAGGAGGAGCAGAGAGAGACATTAAGTGTGGTATGACACAGTGTCCATGCCCTTCTGTTTTGGCACTTATGCTGCTCACAGCAGCACCTCCTCAGTGAAGCTAAACTTCCATCCATCATCCAGTGAACTCTGCAGCCAGTCTGAAGCTCTGTCTGCAGAGTCTGCAATTCTAGTATCATGAAAAGTTAACTGATCCTTGAGAACATCTTCATTTGTTACACACCTTTTAGAAATTACATCCTCTTACTGACTTGCTCTTAGTATTTACATAAGGATATATATGTTTATGGGCTCACCATGCAGTGAGGAGTTTGTTCAGAACACTAAGTCTGAGGTTTAACAAAACTGGCTATATTTGACACCAGTGTTTACAGCTAAGAATAAACATGGCTTAGAAAGCAGAGTGTCCCTTTCCCACATGAGCTGAACAAAGGTTAAAATTCTCATACAATTTCAAAACCCTAAGAGGGAAATCCTTTTCTCAAGAACATGCAGTATTTCTCCAAATAAACATTCCCATCACACTATCTAGGACCTTCTGGAAAATTGTATATAAACAGATGCTTGCTCATCATACCAAGGTAACATACATGAGATAAAAATTTTAGGAAAAAAATTAGAAAGGTATTTGTGATCCTACCACAAAGAAAATAAGATGCTACATTAGAATCATTAATGCCATCACAGGATACCTCACAGGTATCAAAAGTTGATTATACCTTCTCAGAGAGGATGAATATTGCTGCTGAAAATGAATTGCTGTGTCCCTTTGCTTCATTAACATGTCGATCTGTTTCTGAAGACGTCTGTTCTCCTCCTCAGCCTGTTCTAGGCGGCTCAGATCTGTGTTGTGACTTGCAATCTTCTCATTGTACCGTTTCCTTAGGGCATCGTAATCCTTCTTCACACCCTCTAACTTGTCCATTGCTGTATCGTAAAGTTTATTTAATATCTCTGATGATCCATTTTGCTTCATAACCTTACAAAAATAAAAAAAAAAGCCAGAAACTGTATCAACAACCTTTGGTTTTAATCAGTCCAATAAATATGATTTAAAACACATACATAGGAAACAATATTAGGAAAAGAATATATTAACTAATTTTAGTAATCACTTTTTTTCAATGTCTGAGAAAGACTGAACCTCTCCTAAGTGCTGCTGTTACTCTAAGCATCACTACATCTGCTTTCTGTTAACTGGGTTAAAAATCTGCTTTATCACAACTGAGAGTGCACAGGTTTATGAAAATGTCTCTCTAAGGGTAATTGCTATGAACACCTAATAAACCCATGTTGTTTTCGAACTACTTGTAGTTTCAACAAGAGGTAATCGCTGTTTGACGACCGAGACGATGGTGGTTATTCGGGAAATGCCCACGAGGTGGCACTCATGAGAGGTATCGTCTAGGAACAAATTCAACAACTTAAAACTTGGACAGAATAAAATCTACCCTAAATACGCTGTAGATATAGGCATATTTTAATACTCATATATTTCGGCTGAGAACTACCCACAAAGGTTTGTGTTTCAAAAAATATATATAAAATACAAACAATAAGAGAAAAATCCATTTGGACAAAGCCTGACCTGAATCTCAGTTTCAAATGTTCATCAACGTAAGAATCTTGTTATAAATCACAACACTGATGATAAATGGCCAGCAACAACCAAAGAAAGCCCTAAGAGCTTCAGCAAATCTAGTGCTTCTTCATTCTCAAAAGGCAAAAATGAAGCCTTACCTTATTTACTTTTCCCTTTTTTTGGGAGGGTTTTATAATTCTATGTTCTTTTTTTCTATTTTTAGTCTTTTAAATTGAAATCTGGCCCTGATGGAGCAGTGGGAAGAAACAGGAATGCTCTATATAGAGAGGTACCAGGAATTATATAATGCTAACATTAGCCTACAAAGGTATATCCCAATTTATTCAAAAATAAAAAGTATTAAAAAACTCTTCACTGCCAGTCAGAAGGAGATAGCAACTGCCTTTGTTAAGAAACCACTTTGCTACACAGGCAAGATAAGAGACAAAAGTTCTTCAGCCTGACACTGGTCACCTCTCACTAACCAAGATGTGTAAAAGCAGTAAGTTCCTGTTCATAAAGTAGCCCTGCACTTCAGCTATTTCCACATACATCCCAATCCTCAGCAGATTCAGCAGCGTAACCCACACAGAGCTGGACCCACAATTGGCCAGCAAGCTTCAGTTAACCATTTCAGATAAGCTAAACATGTGGTAAACTGTGAGCATATATAAAGTGTAAATACATAATGATTCAAACTCTCTCAAGAAAGCCATTTTCCTGAAGACTATTTCCCAAAGCAGTTTCAGAACAGGTTTGAGAACCAAGTATTTGAGAATCCAAACAGAAATAAACCACACCTTGTTGTTTAAAGCATATATAGAACCCATTTAGGTTGAAAACACACTAAAAAACTAAAGAAGGACAAATATACTAGATACTGGATGGAAACAGCAAAACCTCCTAACAGATATTTGACAGAGGAAGACAGAAACACCCGTATAATAAAGAAGGTCCTCCATTCAAAATCCCAGTCTGAGAAAAAGTAAATAGACCCAGCTGGTCCAAGGAAGACAGCCATGGCAACATCAAACTTTGTATGTGAGCAGCAGAAACTTAAGCTGGTCAGCTGCTACACAGCAAATCCATGACAATCCCACACAAAGGGTAATTTGATCAAAACTTTTTGCTCCCTGAGGCCACTAAGATGTATTCTGTTATGGCCTGACAATGAAACAACACATCAGAGGGATCAACACAGAGTTAGACTAATTCATATGAGAAATGACATGGACAAGATAAGACTTCTGGCACCCCTTCAAGACACCATGATTCACTCTGACAAGCTGAGAAATGGAGTTACACAACTTTCTCACTGAGAGTCACATACGTAATTTTCTTTAAAGGTTTAACCATGATGTTGACATGAGACAGAATTTCTTTAAATAAACACTGACGCTACCTCAGTCTCCCTCTGTGCTTCCAGATAATTTCAAACTTCAGGACAGAACTGTAAAATACAAT
>NW_008651026.1:0-56109 GCF_000695815.1 Acanthisitta chloris | reverse complement strand
TTTGCAGACTGGGAAACCGAGGCAGAGAAAAATTAAGCTATTTGTCCAGGTGTACATGGCAAACCATTTCTGCGATCTTCTGAACCAAGCCACGAAACCACTTCACAGCAGAATTCACAAGACAATGTTAGAGAAACAGATCAGAAGGAAGAACACATGCTCACTCCTCTTTGCCCTAGCCCTCAACCACCTCCTAAGCCCATTCAGCACACCCAGCTTGCTTTGACCTTTGCCCCTCCTAACCTAGCAAATAATTATTTTGGTTTGCATAGATTTTGCTTCTGAAACCTAATGTTTGACTTGCAAGTTTGCCCTGTGAATCAGCCTACCCACAGTGAACCAAGATACTCTGTTTAACCATTCCACTTGTTACTGTAATGATTCTAACTAAATGATTAGAGTTTTCCATAGGTGAACTATGGACCTGATATCATTTGTTTCTTACTATTACTCTGACTTTTCTATTTTCAGAATGTGACAATAACTGGAGACAGCCTCTGATATAAAGTTCTGAAATGTCCACCTCTTCCAGTCCTGAAAGTTCAAAAACATTCATCAACCTGTAGGGTTTTTAAACTGAATAGTTAAAGTCATTCCACTAACCTTTACGGTGTCACTAGAATGATTAAAAACCTGACCAAACAAAAAAACAAAACACATACACACACACAATCAAAACCAACAAACTCAACCCCTCAAATGTTCTCAAAGTGATTGTCTCTCTTTTTTTTTTTAAATTTTAATTCTTTTCTAAAAACAAACATAGCAGGCAAGTTCAAAGCTAGCCCTGTCCCATAAAATACCCTAGGAATATAGTTGTCCTTTTGGCCACTTTGCAACTTCAATTTAGGTTTTTCCATGCCCCTCCAACCACTTAAATAAAATATCATGCATATAGAATCTTCATGTACTCTTCTTCATCTCTGCATCAAAATTCTCAATACCACCTCATATCCTATAACCCTCAGATCCCATATCCCTCATTTGTTTTTCCAGCTAGACACAGAAAACCAATTAGTATCAAGATGCCATTTTCTCCCCTTGTACTGTAAAATGTATGGAGGATGTTACAGAATCAGTAAGACATAAAAGGCAGGAACACTGCACAGATTTATTTGTTAAAGGAACAATTCATGATCTCTTCTAGCACACATACCACAGGTTGGGGCTTACCTGTTGCTGCTGACTGCGCAGGTCTGTTATCTCTTTCTGATCCTCATCGTGAAGCCTTTTCATTTCCTCACATGACTGCTGGAGATGATTATGTTCTCGTACCAACTGAGTGTTTTTCCTCTTCAAGGTATCCATGTCCTCCTTCAGCTGTGACTGGTCACTCAGCAGTCGACTGTGCAATGTACTGTCATAACACCAAAAAAAATGCTCTTAGCGGCAAATTTGCAAGGACAAAGTCCTGGACTGATTCATATCAAGCCTGAGTTTCCTACCTAAAAAGCAGGTCAAACTAACTCAATTCTGCATATATGTGCCTTCCAAGCACCAGGAAAAGAAATTACAAACTAACAGGAATGTAAGTATGAAAATACACAGTAGTCTTAAAGAGTATCAGAAGATATGATGGATTTATGCCACCCATCAATCCCATTTCATAGCTGTTAGAAGCAGGCAGACAAACAGAAATGGTGTAGTGGAAACGTAAGATGATCCTGGAGATAATAGGAATGATCCCACTAAGCTTCACTTTCTCTCAGGCCCCTCAGCTGAGCAGCAGCTACCCAAAACACAGATGAAAAGTACAAAGATCTCCTTGTGTGCTACTGTTTTAAAAACAAACAAAATCCCCAAAACTATGGAAAACCCCTCACAACCAACCAAAACACACCATGTACATTTCAACTACATTCAAGCAGGTATAAAGCTGTGAAGGTTCCTCCTAACTTCATTATACAAGCCATAATTATTGAAAGAAAAAGACTCTCACATAAAAATTAACTGAGAGCCACATGAGGAGGTTATTGTTCAGGTTATAATTCAAGGTACCAGTCCAAAATTAGACCAGACCACTGCTGTAGAAGAGCAGGTAAGTCAACTCAATATATTTTACAACTGCAGATCAAATCAAGTGTGACTTTGAGACACTGACAAGTATTTTTATTGTTGAAACAGAACAATTCTAACTGAACTCACACTTGCTGGTAAAATATTTAAAGTCCCTATTCAGATTTTAAAAAAACAAAACAAAAACCCAAGCAAAAAAACCCCACACATCAATGAATAGAACTAATTTACATTCTAAGATATTTTTTATTCCTTCCTTATGAAGTGAAATATCAACATTTCCTGCACAGAATGGCCCAAAGCATTAAAAATAATAGCACAATCTGTTAAAAAAGTGCATTTTGACAAATTATAATCACACAATTAAGCCACCTAATCTTTAGATGTAGGTCATTAATCTGCTATTTGTTACTCAGATTCTGTTGGAAATGATAAATTCTCTGGAATGCAAATTTTTTAAAGCATGGGGTTTTAACAATTTCTGCAGGAAAAAACATTTGAATTTAACCTGTGTTAAAATGTACACAAATCCTCATGAGAGCTATCACAATCCATTAAAAGAGTAAGAAATTACATTCTCTCAGATTACATTCTGCTCTCTAGACTGACAGTAGAACTATTAGATTGCCATTTCAAATCAGTAACCAGGTTTTCCTTTTTGATCCCATCATGACATCCAAGGATTTCTATCTCAAATTCCTAAAAGCAAAACAAGCAATCCATACTGTATCATTTCAAATGAGCCAGAAATGTTTTATCTGATGTAGACAAGCATTGATTTTGCAATTAAAGTGGAAAAACAACATTAAAAAATTACTTCATTACCATGTTCTAATACTTTTTGATTTAGCACAGACTGGTAAATTCTTACCTTGTACAGCTTTATTAATACTTACTGATAAAAATCTGCCTCTTTTGCTGCTTCTTCACACCTTTTTAGTGTCTTGGTGTGTTGATTCTGCAGAGACTGTAGGTCTGACATGGCCTTCATGCACTGAATCTTCAGTCGTTCATAATCATGATTTGGTTTTGGACTAGGCCTAGCATGGAAAAAAACCAAAGTCAAACATTGGCTACCAAAGTCAATGTAAAGTCTGGGAAATTACTATCCGATAAAAAAAATAAATCCTATCACACAACTGTTGATACTCAGCCTATATTATGCTTTAATTTAAATACTAACCCATTTGCATTAAGATGCAACCACAAATAAAAAGTCACTGACCAACCTGTATTACTTTTATACTGAGATGTCAACATCTAACAATGGGATCATTAACACAGCCGAAAATACTATTGAGTGTGCATGTACCTCTCTTCTGAGCAGCAGTATTACCACAGAACAGAACTGCCACTTGATACTGGAACAGCTCCATCACAGCACACTCAGCTTTCCTGTGCCACCACGTCACACTGGGTAACAAAGCACAGAGCTGCAGTAAGAGTGGGGCTGAAAAGAGGCTGCCACAGTTGGGGTGCATGGAGACCTGGGCTAAGAAAAGCTTCTCAGCAGCAGCTGGAGGACCTTGTCTATAGCTTCCTAGGAAAATCAGGATTAGGGTTGAGAGAAAGACTTCCAGTGGGATGCCAAACGTGCACATCTGTGCTGGCAAAATTTGACCAGTTTGACTAATGGAGCATTGATTTAAATAAATAATTTGACCAAGTCACTCTGCTGAATTACATGCCTGATTGTGTGCTACCATAAATGAATGAGAAAACACGTCAGAATTTGCTTCACATTTCCATAAGGTAACCTAAATTTTGTTCAAATAATTATTAGGAATCTTTGATACAATATAATTTCCAACAAGCAGTTTTCAGTAAACTAAACAAAATGAATGCCAAATCAGTCAAAAGAAAGATTTTGACTCAAATTTCTTTTAGTCTATCAGGATGATTGTGAGAGGAAAATTTTTCTAAACTAATCTCCCTTGTCAAGCAATTCACCAACACAGATTGTGTGTAAAATGCATCATCCTCATACACGATACCTTTGTTTGTAGGTTAGGATTCATTAAATTTGCACAGCACTCTAAAAACTAAATTAGCAGGATTATGCCTTCTTGTTTTGAAGCACTAAGCTTCTGAAAGAGACTAAATTGAACTGTTCCTCTTCCATAAAGTCACAGAATTTTTGCACCACTGAATCTCCTAGTTTCAAAATGAAGCTTCTGACAGCTGTCCCTATGTCATCTCCTGGGTCTCTGATATCACCACAGGCAGTGAAAAAAACAAAAACAAAACAAAAAGCCAAAGCCTCCAAAAGAAAATAATTGCTTTCTAATTTAACTCGGCTCATTCTTGTATCAGATTTGCTCCACTGCTGCACAGATCACTCTTCCTCCCTCCCACCTCACACTCTCCCAAATGGCTTCTCTGTAAGCGCAGCCTGAAAAGCAATCAGAATTTTTTTTGCTTCACACAAAAACAGCAACATGGATTCTGGAACTGAAATGCAGCTGGCAATTACATCAAAATGAAAATGGTTTCACACTACAGCAGTGGTGAGAGTTGTTAAAAAAATAAAAATACATAAAAAAAGAAATGCCAACCACATCTGGTTCACAAACGTTCAGGGGGTGTGTGTATATGGTATGAGGTACGTTATGGCAACCCATTTGAATTTTGGTTGCTGAGTAATGAAGCCTTCAATTTTCTCCTTTCTTCAGAGAAGTGTTTCTGGGGAAAACAAAACAAAAACCCCTTCCTTGACTGACAGACATTGCCAACAATTAGAAGTCAAAATAATATAAAGTAACCAAATGTTCAAGCCACATCTACAGGGATGTCTTATAGGGCACTTTTAAATTCTTTGTTTAGGAGTGCCAAATGAAGTAGTAGATTATTCATACAGTATTACAGACATCACTGCAACTACCACAGTGTTATTCTGTTAAAACATAAACCTAGTTAGTGTAAGTTAAAATCAATTTGAAATGTTCACACCCTTGACAGAATCACTAAAAACCCAAGTATTGATTTAAATCAGACCTTAGGGTAAAATTATTGAAAGTAGACACCATCTGTCCACCACAGTCCTTAAATGACAACATTAATTGAAGCAGAGTTTAACTCTCAGTTGTAACATTAAGCTTACTAAGACCCATTAACACATCTTCATATTGAACTATTAGATCTGTCTCAAAGTTATGGTGAAACATGTTCTACAAGTCTAACATCCATCACGTGTATTTCACATATTGCTGAAGCAACACTAATACCATTCTGAAAAGAACAGTAAACCACAAATAACACCACCACCATAAAATAACCCAACAAATCACCTATAAACATATGGTGACCATGTGGGTAACTATACAAGTTAGACTACCTATACATTGAAGAAGGACAAACAATGCCATCAGCAACATCTTGCATTCTAGCTCATCTACATCAAATAAAAAACACATGGATATCCAAGGCCATATGTTCCACAGTGCTGTTCCAAGGCTCTATGTCTCAGCAAGAAAAACAGGAATACAGAAAGGAGTATTGGTCAGAAGTCAAAACTCAAAACCGTTGCACCAAAACAGTCCATTCAAGCACATGTAGTGGTTGACTCTTGCTTAAGCAAGACCACTACATTTTTATGCTAAAATGCCTCACAAAATACAGAAAATTATGATTAACATAAAGAAGAGGTATCACAATTACTATTTTGGAAGCAATGGTTCAACTTGAGCATACAAATTATTTGGTCAAATCTTTGCTTAATCACCACAACATGTGCACATATATAGTCACTGTCAAGCAACAAGCACAGCATGAGCAATCCTACTCCTGTCCAGCAGGATGGCACATGTTCATCTGATTCACTGCATCACAGTCCACTGTTGTGGTTCTTCCACTGCTATAGACTTTGTCCACATTTGCTTTGGAAAACAGCTCTCGGTTTTGTAATGACAACCTTTGCAGCCAGCACAGCCCAGACTACCCATGTGTTGTGAGCTGCAGCTGCTCTGAAGCACACCTTCATGATGTGTCAGGATTTGCCTCTGCACCACCTGTGTTTGGTACAGCCATAGTTAAAACAGCACACACAGCCAGGAAAATAAAGGCAAGATAGTAAAAGTCACTATCCACATAATGATCTCTCAGCTTCCACATTTCAGCATTAACAGTTTGCTATGCCTGGGGTTTTACTCTTGGAAGGGTAAGGATTAGCTTTATATGAATAAACAATGCAAAACAAATACCAATAAGATTTCAAAAACCATAGATGTGGATGGGAGGAGCAGCTGTTTTGACATTCAAGGGAAAAAACATCAACTAATAATCTTCATTTCCCACTCATCAGATATTTGATTGTTTGGGAGCCAGCATTCTCCATCTAACACATTGTCCAAGAACTGCCCAAATACAATGTTTATTTTGATGAGTTGCTCTTGAAGCTGTAAACATTTATGCTTTCTACACATAAAAATCCTACACTGAAAGCAAAGGATTGATTTGACAAATAAAGAGAAAACTAGGACAGTCTAGAGGACAGCTCATCAAAACTTTATTAATAGTATCTTGGATTATGCAGAAGATTATTGGGAGCTATAAAATCCTCAATGCCTAAGCTCTAGTGACTTCAAATAAGAAATCCCTCTATATAAGTAAGTAACTGGAAGCTATGCAAAAGATGCTGACATTTGACAATCTTCCTCTATCATGCTTCAAGACCACTAGACAGAACACAATGCTCTTAAAGTAACCCTCAGAACTCATGGGGGAAAGAAGGGGATGTCAAGATGAGTAGCTATTGGAGTGAATAAAATGCCCAGATTCTTTCAATTCCAGTTCACTGGTTCAAATCTTGACCATATTCCGTAAGGACAAAAAAATTAATTAACCACCTGACCACATATATATAGAGCTGATTAAGTAACAGACACAAACAACAAGAACAATAAAACATCTAAGTTCAGAGAAGCTATGCATCATGGCAACACCTCCCAGAAAATCTGTTCTGTGCTTACTTCAAATTCAGTGACAGACAATTGCTTTCCAAGATTCAAAAATATTTTCACACGTGCTTACTGCAGGCAAAAAGTACCTGTTCAGTGTACCCAGTCACATACAGCAGATCTCTAAGCAGCTAACACAAATTAATTCTATTTCCTACCCAATAAATTCCTTATTTACAACTTAGTCATAGTCTCTCTGAGTACTATCCTCCTCATAACCTCAAATTAGAATGAGCCACATAGGGAGGCTGAGCAATAACTGACTTTGAAGACGTTACTTTAATTTTATAGCACCCAGAGCTTCTCAGTGGAGGAGAGTTCTTTACTATCAACACATTTATGCTACACAGTTCCCCAGTATATGTATACCAGAAAGTTTAACTTCTAAAAAAAAAACCCAAAACCTTACTCCATTCAACAGAAATCCAAACCTCTCTCTCCTTGCAGAAGCATAGGAATAGCTGAGATTATTTCTACTCTCCTCATTTCTGTCATGCAGCCAAGTATTCAGAGTTATTTTCCTTTTTGTCTCCTGCTTTCAAAACACCAAATGCTTCAGCCACTGCTTTCTTTCTCTTTCCACAACAAAACCCAGGAAGCCTAAACAACTTGCTTGCTTTCTTGCCTTCAGCATAAAGATGAACCCTACTACCCTCATGCCCACAGCAAAATTGTTGGAGAAAATTGGAATAGGCATTGAACAGGCAGCTCTGAAACGTGGACATGGTCACCTACACACACACACATCACCAGGATGCAAGTAGATTACAAGCAACATATATACACTGCAATATCCTTAATGCTTTACTGGCAAGCAGGAGTCAAGACATTTGAAAACACACTGAGGACTAAATGAAAATGTTACATTTCCTTTATGTTTACCTGCAGTCATCAAAGGTTGATCCAGGAGATGAAAGTGCAAGTTGCTTGCGCAGCTCATCCCTCTCTCGAGTCACCTGACGGAGCTGATATAATATAGTCTCCAGCTTCTCACTCATCTGTCTTGTGTCTATTACAGGTGGTGGAGATGATGCTTTACCAGTTGTACCTGACAATGAGATAAATAATTGGCAGTGAGAGAACTCCTCAAAATAACAATACAACTTCAGTAAACAAGTTCACTCATTTTAAAATCCTGTATTTTTGGTTGCAGAATCCTGTACAAAAATTAAACAAGTCACAGTTGTCATCAGTGAGTTGACAGAAGAATAACTCCAGTCAGATCTCATGCTATCAGAAAGGCACTGTGTTGCAAATTAAGTTTGCATGATTAAGTTCCTTGTTTACTCATGAACTTTAAAGTTGCCTAAATGGCAAGGCAAGCTTGAAGTCACAATTACAAAGACCTCAGAAACTACCACAGTCACAGAAATCATAGATAAAAAGTTATTTCCAATAAAGGACTATGTCCCTGCTTCTAAAAGAAGCATAAATTGCATCCACATCAACTTACTACAGCACAGGGGCTCTTTTTCTTCATCTAGCAGCACAGACACATTATTCTGCCATATGCTACATTTAGTTTTAATACAATTCTATACTTTCACATGTCACAACTTTTCAGTCCAGTACGTGAAGTTAAAAGATTTGACTTGCCCACACATCATGAGAAACAGGCTTCATTTTTACCAACATTGGATAGCATAAGCACATTACAATCACTGCAACTGGACTACTCATCAAATTTCCTCTAAGGGGCAGTCATACATTAAAGTGTTTAGTGTGATTTATTTGCAGCTTTCCTAATAGCAGAGCTGAATGATGAGGTCTAATGTCTTCTCAGACAAATGTACCGATACAAAGCAGTTGTCTTCTACCTGAGAGATGAGTTGGTCTATTGCTTCATAATATGCTGACAATGAATTAAACTGTTATTTTAGTTCTCATTTAAAATTAAGTTGTAAATTCAGTTCTGCTCACGTGTGTCTCAGACTAAAGATACAAGTCACAGATCTGAATGTTAAAGGCCTAAATGCATACAGAGTAATATTTTCTACCCAAAAGAGAAATTCTAGAAATAGTCTGCATAATTAGAGAACTGAAACAAGTTGCTAACATATACATTAACTTCTTAGGATGTACCTTTATCATGCTTTTATTTTTAATTTTATTTAAGAGACAAAAGACAGAATAGTAAAATAATGGTCTCTGATCACTGTCTTTTCAAAGAAAGACTTGCACGCAAAATTATTTCACTAAATCAAATGTTAATTAGTTGCAAGGATTGGCTTTTCATCTCTAAACTCAGTTCAGGAAGATACTGCAGAATGCAAAAACTCCCTACAGCTTTTCAACAGAACCACCTGTGCTTTAAAGTTCCCATGCCAAAATAACTGCAGCATCAGGGCTATGATACATACAGCATCTAGAAGGATCTAATCTGATCCCTGTTTTTATTCCTTTCAGCTGTTACTGTAACTCTGTAAAGAGAATTTATGAGCAGAAACTGTTCTTTTAATCTAATAATGTGTGTAAATGCTCTGATAACAAACTGAAGAAATCAAAAAATTGCAGAAAGGACCTGCATTCTGTAGAAAGACACAAACTCACATCACTCAGAAGAATTCTCAATGGAGGCTGCATTTGGACTTTTCCTACTACTTTATTTCAGTCCTCCATCCAGATGAAGACCCTTCACCAAAAAAACTAAGGATTTCACACTTCTAAAATGCAATTATCCTTTCTTTTTCTAAAATGAGAAACATTCTACATAATTGTTATGGCAAGTTTATATAGAAACCAGTAATAATACAAATACACTGTCCTAGGCTCCCTGTATAAGGATTAAATGGGGAAATTGACTGGGAAAAAAAGCCAGAATATGTATCCATTTGGAATACTTTGGACATACCAATAAGCAGAGAATTTCATAAAGAAGATAAAAAGTAAAAGCAGAGAAACCAAATTCAGGTACCGACAGGCTGCAAGATCTTTGGTAAATTCAGTGGCAACTGCACATCATCATCCCATTTGAGCTGACAAGTCAGAGTATGTGTGTCAGTGCAAAAATCCCCTTCTCATCCTTACAGAGAAGTTCAAAAGCTTTTGTCATTTTGGGACTGCTTGCAAGCAAAACAGATGAACAGGATGCGAGAGGTCAAGATGAAGGAGGAGATAAATCAGGAAGGCTGGTGTGCTTTACATGGACAAAAGGGCATTGGATTACCAGCAGTCCAGCACTAATATCAGCATTAACCCCAGCAGCAGTCCCATGGACAATGTCTGCTAAGCAAGTCCTGCACAAGCACTGGCTGCCCTGGGAATCTTTAAACATAGTAAAAGCAGGCCAGATATATACCTCTGCTCCTCTACCTCTTTCTCCCCCCGCAGCTTTGACAGCATCTTAATGACAATCTTCTTCAGGCAAGGAGAACATTTGTGCACACAGTCCAAACACTGTGCCAAGCAAGAAAAGTCTGCTTTAAATAAAGACAGGCTAATTAGCCTTAGGAAAGAAGCTTTCCTCACTAATGTGAAGCCACTTGTCTTAGTACCAGGAAAGGTTATTTTTCATTAACTTGTCAATTTTAACAAGAACATCAACAAATACTTTCATCTCAAATGCCATAACACTGTTGATGGATAATACCAGCCAAGAGATGTATGCCTATTAAGTGCTGTAAAAACACAGATCAATATGGTACACTTCTTCCCACTCTTACCCTCAAAAAGAAGTCCAAAAAGTTTATCTTTGCTCGGTTTACTAACAACTTTACATTTTCAATAATTGTACAAAAGGTCTCAAAGATTAAATCAGATTTCTGGATGCTTAAAATCAAACATACACCTTCAGTTAACTCCTCTTTCATCAGAAATAATCAGTATTCTTCATTTCCTTTAAAGGAGCCTTTATAGCTGAATGCTAAAATCCTTTTAGTGCAGCTGACATCTGATGCAGAAGAAGCAAAGTGACTTGTGATTCCAGCTTTGTATTCTTTTTCCATCTGACTGCAAATTTTACACAAAAGTACTTCCTTTCTGCACTTTAACAAGTCAAACTGGTCTTAAAACATAAAAGCCTAAAGGCTAAATCTCCATTAGCCATATTATGCCACTTTCCAGTAACTCACCTATTTTCACAGACAACCTGGACTTCTGAAAAGGCATTTATTGCATATCTTGCCAAGTGCAACTCATTCATCTGCTTTGGTGAGCCTCACAACTCATTTTTGATGCAAGCTGCACTTGGGCTCTGAGAACTCAACCGTATGGAGTCACCTGGCCATGCTCCAGGTAAGCAGTGCTCCACCAGCTCCTGAAAGAGCCAAGAGCAGGGATGCATCGTGTGGGGAGAATGCACTTTGCCCATAATGCAGTAAATGCATTAAGCCCTGAGCGTGCACTTCATCTAAACTAAGATTTTGCAGGATTTCCACCATATGTTGTATAAAAGAAAAGTCTTAAAAACAGATGCTGGAGCAATCATATCTTCCATATTATAGTCCAAATTCTGGACTTGATAGAAACCACAAAGATCCTTTACTGTAGCATATGCCAAATACAATTCTTGATTACTCTAATCGACAATGACTGAAGAGATATGTCCACACAGAAACTACTGCTTAGCTTCATATTTGGGGATGGGGTAGCATATTTTTTGAAGAACAAAAGAACATTTCAAGAGAATCAGAACTGGAAAACTCGTTAACCTGACCAAGATGTACCACAATGCCAAATGAATATAATGTTGAGGTGGGAAAATGGGTACCAATGCACAAACAGCTACTTATAAGAAATACCATTAAAATATTTTGAGTTATAATCGACTCATTAGTCTTTGAGAAATACACTTGTATGACAGATTCAACGAATTCAAAAGACAATCTGTCACAGGCTAACAGAATGCCTGATAATTTTTAAAACTCATGTTATAAATTTGTGTCATTTTTTGCTTGAAAACAAACAGGAGACTACTGATTGTACAGTCAAACCTTTTTCACTGTTTTCCTTCACAAAAAATAAAATTAACAGGGATGTTCAGAATATTATTTCTTTATGGCCCAGTAAATCAGGACAGACAATGTTAAAAAATACTTGCAAGATATACTGCAAAGCATGATCAACAGGGCTTCTCCCCAACCTAGGGAAAGGATGGGGAGTAAGGCCTTATGCCTGCTGCAGGAAAATCCATTCTAAAATATTTACTTTCATTCAATAATTTATGAGGACTAGAACAAGACTGAGTATCAGAAATAATCATTTAGATACCTTTCTTGAAGTCTGTATTTTGAAGTGGTCTTGAAGCAGCAGAGAGCACAAAACAAAATTGCATGCAGTTAAAATAAAACAATAGTCAAAACAAGCAGCAGTACACTGAGGAAAGGAAACTGAAAGGTAAAATAATGAACTGTGGAAATAGTTTCATCTGAGAGACAGAAAACCTAATAGGTTATGAAAGCATTGAGGATCATGTAACATGCAAGAACAAAAGAATGGATAGCACTTCAGTATATTGTTTTAATGCAGAATATAACAAGCTAAACAAAGCCACCAGCATCTAAAACAAACCTTCAATTTCAGTAAGTTTAAGTCTTTATAGAAAGCACTTTACAGTGGTTCTAGAAAGATCAACATGAAAGAAAATCTACAACCTAATACTCAAAAATAGAAAAAGGGGTGGCAAAGGGCAGATAAATCAATTCAAAATGTCTTTGCAGAATTTTGCTGAGCTAAAATACAACAGAGAGTAAAATCTGTTACTGCAAACCAGCAAAAATACAACTGATGCTTCTAGGTTTGAATATATGGTAGCTCCCTGTCTCAGATCCTACATCTGTCAGGTTTACAACTGCAGGCTGAAGGCATAACCTTCACAAGAGTGTCCAGTCTGAACCCAAGGGGGACAGTGACTATGGTCAACCACTGCACACCAACCAAGGGGATGAGATTCCTCCAGTGCTTGGTCCTTCACATCTTCTGCAGAAGTTGTGAGCATTAGGTCAACTACAGCCCCAAAAGAAAACTGTGGCCAAAAAAAGGATTTCCTAACTGCATAGACTGATAAAGGGCTTCAGGGAGTAATGAAAGACACCACGTTCCAGAGGTGCTGCCTGAAGTGCAGGATATGGGTATTCACATACACTGTATTTCCATTCAAACCATTACTGACCAACCAAATCTTCAGAAATTCCTCCAGCGAACTGCCCAATGTCAAGAAGATACTATAGCAAGCAAAATACCATGAAGTGGTCAGCTATTCATTAGTGGCTCTGTCACCACAAAAACCCTATCGCCCAAGACTGCATCAGTAGAACAAAGTTAACTTTTTTATTGTTACTGTTGCTTTTTTTGAAACAGGGCATGACCTCCACTGAGTAATTCTCCACTGAGTACTCACTCTGGAAGGGACAGAGTTGAGGGAACCCAGTGCACCACGGATGTCAAACCATAGCTGCCTGAAAATGGACACCAAAGACAGGGATAATATGGTAAAGCTACTCAGAGAGCATATTACTTTAGGAGGTGGTTATTAACAAACACCCTGAAAATTAGCTGAAGAGATTAAGGATCAATCCTAGAAATAGCTACATGATTCATGAACAGAGTGAAATAAGAGAGGTAAGTTCCTTTAAGTGTGTGGAAGAGTGTGTTTATTTCCTAAGTTATAGTTCTTGTTTCCAGTAAACTAAACAGCTACTATTCAGATCGAAGTAAAATAATACTACGTAGGAAATAAACCTACACAAGAGGCTTAACTCAATCACTGAGACCAAATTTTACAGAAAATTGGCTTCTAAATAGAGAGACTGATTGGTGAGGAGGTGGAATGTGGAAGGCAATTACTGCCCTACACAATAGGATTCTGATGTAGTGTACTGGTAGTGTTCTAGCACCTTTTCTCATTCATTCATGGCCTTTCAGCAAGTGTAATATTGTCATTTGTTCTTCTGTCAGTATATGTTAACTGGTGAGGTAACTTTAGCAAATATAAACTTTGAGTTATCAAAAAAAAAAAAAAAGCAAGAAATACAATGAGAGATTGCTATAGGCTGTCGGGGGGGAAATAAGTAACTCCTTCACACAAGGACCAAGTGTTCATCTTTGACTGAAATAGCATCATAAGCCACACCTGCAATTGAACACTTTTTGTGAATAGTGAAAACAATTACTTTGTTATATACAGCTGTAGAAAGTATGAAGCAATAAACTGAAATCACAACAACATAAAAGAATGCTTGTCAAAACAGGCCATGTGAAAATGGGCAATGAAAGACTTGACATTGTTGGGAAGGAATCTGATGGGAGGGGGGCGATGTTTGCTTTGGAGTAAGAATTAAGGCCCTCAGATTATGCAACTTGAATTGCAATTAGTGAAAAACTATCTGTAAATAGCCTGTCAGGCTGATAAGCTAACAAAATGTTAAGCAAGGAAATACTGTCAGCTGAAGCTGGACAAGCTTGGTGGAGACAAGTATGTGATCACCTGATGGCTGAAAAAAAACCCAAACCATTAAATTGTAGAGCCAACAGTGGGGTTTGTCACAGACTGCTATGTCCATAGCAGGGGGGTTGAAACTAGATGATCTTTAACATCCCTTGCAACTCAAGCTGTTCTATTATTCTATCTAAATTCTCACAGGAAAAATATAGTACAGTGATATGAAAGAGAAGAGTAAGAAAAAACACTTACGATGAAAAAGTGATCCCATTTGCAAAGAACTGAACAACTGGAAAGGTAATAGTCTGCCAAAAGTTAAAAGATAAAGGTGATAATACGCAATGTGGACTGCAGAGGATACAAGACTGACAGCTGTAACCGAAACAATGCAAAGAGATCTGGCTGTGGAAAAAAGCTTATATATGTGAGAAGATGGAAGGTCTTTTTCATTCCAATAATCCTCATTAGGAACTCAGCATATTTGCAAAGAATGGAAGGGTATGCAATGCCTTTCTGTTAAAAACTCATAATGAAAATCTATTATGGTAGATCACCTCAGAGCCATAGCCTGTCTCCTGTATGCAAGCTGCTGGGTTCCATTGAACAACATGTCTTAAACCACAACAAAACAAACCAAATGAAAACCCAAACCAACCCAAACATCTGTGCATCAAGGAGGGGAAGGAAAACCATAATTTTAAAGCACTACAAGAAAAGTCAGAAGCTTCATTATAGTACAAAGATAGGTTAAAAAAATGGCTCCATTTTAGAAACCAAAATCTTGTCACGGCATCAAATGTCAAATGACTAAATGCATTGTACAAACTGGCACTTTTTTTAAATTTTATTTTTAAATAGGCAGTCTTCAATCTGTGTTCTAATCCTCTTCATTATCATGACCAGTCATGTGGGAGACTAGCCAGGGATTGTCACATAGAACTGTGCTACTGGTTTCTATCCAATACCTAAGTGACACTGTTGTTCCGTGCTTGGCACGACAGGCACCAAATCTCCATAAATAATTATTCTGATGTCAGTGACACAGGATTGTAGATCCATTCAGAGAGTTTGCTGGGCACAGGGAGTGGGCAGATGAAGGATGCTTCTATTTACACACAAAAGTCTTTGTCATTAGCCAAGAGAAAAGAAATACAGAGAAAAACTGTGACAATTTCAGGAGGATTTGTTCCTTTGGGGGGAAGAAGGTGGGACTGAAGGACAACAGTGGTATTACACCATTACAGCAGCTTATATCGTATCTCTTTTGCACATAAACAATTAATATTTGCTCTCCATACCATCAAAACCATTTTACATGTACAGCATGAACTTTATTAACACATAGGAAAGAAAATCAAGTAAGCATAAGAGAAAAAAGAAAACACTGTCATCTAAATTAATTGTGAACAGCGAGGAAAACACACAGGAAAAACCTGCTCTCACTCTGCATTTTTATTTACATACAGATACATATGAAAAAAGGAAGACACACCTACAAAGGAGTTTTTCTTCCATTACTGCTAACCTGCTGCTACACAGGTGGGAAAACTGGCTTCCACATGCACATGAGAATGGAAGTTCATTCTTGTTGCATCCCTCATGCCCTGCAAGCCCATCTAGGCAGGGAAAGGGAAAAAAAGCTTGGATGACAACACAGTACTGAGAACAGACTTGCCTTAAGCTCACCTCTGAGTCACATTATGCCAGTTACACCACTCCTTGCTCTCCTCTTATCTTGACTATGACACTACTGACGACAGCGAGAACCCCAGCACACCCATCTGTTCCCCATGGAGAAGCTGTTTGATAAGTGCTCATCTATGCTGCTGCTCTCCATGCTCGTTGCACTCTTTTCTTTCAATGAGAACTGGAACTGCAAATATACCCAAGATGTGATGAAACTATGTTGCCCCATCTTTCCCTCCTCTTTTCCAAATCCTAATACCATGCTTTATCTATTTCACTGAGATTGAACCCATGTTTTCTCAGAACTATCTTTTCAGAACAATTATCTTAGTGACCTGAGGGTCTTTTTCTGAAAAATAAGCCCATTGTTATATACATCAGATTCATAAATTAACTCAGAAACCCAGGATAGCTGTAAAACAAATAACATCATCTCCATTTCACAACTTCCTGGCTCACTTGAAGTATTTCAGAAAAAGATCATACAATTAAGAATGCAGGTAGCAGAAATCATCTCCAGCAATAGCTAGGGTAATTAAGGTTTGGAAGAAAAGATGAAGTGCATGGACATACTATTCTTTAGTTAACATTTATGAACTATGGAGTCCAAAGACTACAAATAAAAGATTGCAGTATCTCTCCTAATTAGATGATGCTAAGACTACCTCTGATGATTTATCTGGGCATAATTAGTGGGCCCAATACCTTTCTCATCTGTCCTGAAAGGTCAGATGTGCAAATGTGATTCTGAGCTGCCTGACAAACACAAGTAAGGTATTAATTGAAAGCAATGTTTTGAACTCAGGAATAACAAAAAAAGAACCCTTATCTGCCCTGCAAGAAAGATCCATGTGGATGGGGAAATGAAGATATTCATTTACATACCTGTGTGAGTACATACAATTATCAGTGTCAAACTGAACATATTCTAAACCTTACATTGTTTCCAAACCATGAGCTGTTTACCTTTTTTCACTGATGCATTCATTCCACAGGCTAAAATTACCATTTCCACCACAGAGAACTACCCTTGTGAAAATTATTTTACTGTGATCGGGACAGAGTAAGGGAAGATGTATGTGACACTCCTGAAATGCTATAACACCTCACTATTTGTGGGGATTCCATTCAAAGTTATCACACGAAGCCTACAGGGAGCTGGCATGCAAACAGTTTCAGTTATGATGGTTTGTCATTCAATAAATCAGTCAGTATTAAAATAATCTCACTGTGGCTTGGAAGTGACTTGCAAACACATCTATTAGGATACATTGCTATTAAGCAATTTTTTAAATTGATATTAGATCACATGAAAAATATTACGTCTTGTAGAACAAGATGTGAGGGTGGAAAAATGGTTGGGGGGGAAAAAAATCACATTCATTAATCACAAGTCTACAACCATACCATAAAATAAACATGCCAGCTTCAAACAAAGAATTCCCCTGGCTATTAATTTATTAAATGCCTAACTCACATGAATCATTTGAATTAAACAAAACTATGGAGAGTAGTAGATGGAAAGTTTTGTTTAACAGCAGGGCACTTAATTTTCTGGTTATAAATAACTTAGATCACTGCACACTCCAAAGGCATAAAACAATTCTGATGACAACCCTTTATGCCAAGTACACAGATCGTACTTCAGTATGAAATTCAGTATCTTAAAACACAAACAAAATAGGTGGGAAGGAACTTGCAGAGCAAAAAAGAGGTTTAAATATACTTTTACTTTTTAAAAATCAGGAACACAGAACTAGAAAGGACCACCTGCATTTCTGCTATGTCAGCCATAAATTTGTCCAATTATCCCACTAACTTACTGGATTCACCTCTGAAGAACTTTCTTTGGAAGGCTTCTTTTTGAGTCTGATTGGCCTAAAAATTTAGGAACTTTTTTCTTCCTACTTCCAGCCCAAATATATTCATAGCAAATTAAATCTACCCTTCCTTCAGGTAATAGCATACAAGTGTGATCTTGATAAAAGTCAAACTAACATTCACAGCTTCCTGTATTTTCAACAAATAGTTCAGTCAACCCTAAAATCTTGTTCCTGCATGCTGGAGTTAAAAGTTCAACTCAATGACTGCAACAGATGTCTACCCACATCCTTAAACAGACAACTGACTTGCCTGGTACTGTCAGGGAAGTCTACAGATGCCTTACACAGGATTGAAACTTTAAATGCGCAAGAGCCTGAATTCCCTGTCCAGGGCAAATGACTTTTACATGGATTTCACAATAGAATGCATTTGTATAACCAAAGAAGATGAAATCTCACAGCTAATAAAGCTGTTCCAAGAGCATCTTGTGGAAAAAACCACCTCTAATAATGTTTCTTTTACCTCTATTTTTTTAAAATACATTGTCTTTCCCAGTGATTTTAATAACAGAGAAAATGAAGCAATTAACTGCATGTAGGAAAAAAATACGCTACAGCTTGCAGCCACTTTTAAAAGTTTAAAAGCTACGGCCTTGGCTAACATAATTTATAATTTCTATGATGCTTTGGACTTTGCCTGCAATTTTCACATCTACATAAACACATACACAGGCATACTCATGCCTACGTATCTTTTCATATGCACAGACTTAAGGTTGCCAATTTTACATGCTTTTACTCAGTAACTCAAAGTGTAGTTACATCATGTAAGTATCCAAATGTAACAAGTTCCACCAGCAACAACTGCAGCCAGCCAAGAAAAGGCTTAGCTTGCACTTCACAGAACAAGTACACTGTTTCCTGGTGAAGATGGATGGCTACATCGTCTAGTTCAGCTTCTTGGATTTTGTGACCAGATATCCCTTTACCCTTCCTAAAGGCAACCTTAAAAATGTGTTTTCCCAGTTCCCAAAAGACACACTCATTCGTTGGTCTGTTAATACTTTACTCACCAATGCTGCTCAGGGAACTGCTGCTTTCAGAGTCAGAAGGCATTATGGACAGCACACTGTAAGTAGACCCTAAAATCAGAAAAATAAAGACAGTATTACTTTCTCCTCCTTTTCATCTTTCCAAACGAAGCTAGTGATTCATTTCCTTGATACTGTAGATGCCAAATGCACTAAATTAGAGAGAACACACATCACTAAAGTGTAAAAATCTAATAGACAAAGTATAATTTGAAAATAAACATTGCATTGTGCACTGAATAGAAAGTCATTTTGGATAAAATGGTAAAAATTCCTTCAGCAGAATATCGAACTGATACATTAATTCAGATACACTGAAAATACAGAGTTTCAGCTCTCTAATAGGAAATACATGGGTGATACCTATGACAATAGTCAGAATCTACTTTCATTTCTTGTGTTTTTACATGTACCAACTCCTTTTCCGTGGTGTAACTGATTTGTATATTTATCCTCAAACTTGATTCAGACTTAGGAATTTCATTTCATTGGTAAATAAATTTACTTACATCCATTCACAACTTTCAATATCTGATCTTAAAAGCAAAGACCTAGAAAGCAGCAAGTTTTTTCATGTCTTAATTGATCAATAGACAGAGAAGCCTTTCTTTTTAGCTATTTTAGAAGTATGCTAGATGTTATTTACCAGAAGAACTCGAAAAACAGGTCCTACTTCAAAACATTACAAACTAAACAGCTCCACCACCCCTCTCAGACAGGATAAACGTGTTGTAGTAAAGACAGGGAATGATTATGTTCAAAAGCAATTTGAAATCTGGTCCATTTTCAGCTCTAGCCAGGATGTGAGACCTGTCCTCACAACAGCCACGCTCAGAGCCAGTTTCAGTATTTTCAGGAGCTGGATTTCCTATAGCCCCTCCTTCTTATATTTTAATATCTTTCTTCCAGTTTCTTTTAAACTAAGATATAAAAGTTGAGACACAGCACAAGCTTAACTGCATGGATCTACCTTTGAAACAGATTAAAGAAAGGACAGGCTGGAAAATAAGAAAGAAATGAGTTTTGGCTCATATCCTCTGGTTCTTACTACAGAACGACATGACATGTGGAACTACCACGGTGTTAGATGAAGGAAAAGCAAGATGTGACAAAATAATTCTATTACCAACACAAGCAATAATAGAAAAGTCAGTTACAAGAAGCAAAGACATTTGGGGCCCAAGGTTCTTTCAGCTAGTAAAAGTGACAGGGACCCCAACTTTAACAGGGTGTTTTTGTTTCTCTCAGCAAAGAATGAGGCTCCTTCATTTAATAAAAAGAACGATGTCTAGGCAAAAGCAAATTTACATGTGCATTTGAATATAAGGAAAATTCCCTTCAGGCAAATCCTCTGGTTTTATTAGCAAACACTGCAGAAAAAATAAGTACCAGAAAAAGAATTGAATCTTGAAGGAGACTGTTTAACCTGACAAATCCCTGACAAAAGATTTAAAATATATTGGTTACAAATAATTCTTGTTGATTGTAAGGGATGCAAGTTTTATGTTTTGTTCTGATTTTTGAACAAAACATATGATAAGCATGTCACTGACACACTGGCTGGCTCCAGAAAAAAAAAAAAATTGGATGTGCATTTTTTTCTTCCATTTCAAACATTTTCATATAGTAACTTAAGCTGTATTCCTTTAATTTCATTAAAGCTTATTAAAATCAAAATAATTCCTGCATTGCTTATATTCAACCTCCTTGCACTTTCTAAGCTTGTAGGACTTGCACTATTTCTTGAGGTCTGGACTAGACAGATTAGAATCATAAGGGAAGCTGAAAAAAAACCCAGATCAATATATTAAACAAAGTAGGACATCTTTATGACAGACAAAGTGTACTGAGACTGTACCAAAACTGCGTGGGACTCAAGCACAACAAAATCTTGTGCCAACAAGTGACACTTCATTATACTCAGCAATTTAAGGCAAAATTGCCCACGAGTTCCACACCTAAATTAACTTGTACTGATTGTAAGCTGCTTTTGCTTTTAAGAGTGAAGAAAGAAAAGACTCAAAAATCTCATGATCTTAACTGATCTTGCTTTTATTTATCTTAGAGATGCACTGATCCTCTCTGTCCTCCTTTCCTGCATTTTAAGCCAGAGCCAGGACTTAAAATTAGTTAATTTTGCTCTCTGGAATAGAGAGAACGGTGTTATGAAGCTGACTCAGAGAAAAATGACTCTCCATAGCAATGTTCTTAAAACATTAGCTCAGATTTGTAAATGCAAGATCCTGTATGCATAGCATTCTATCAAGAAAGCATACAGTTGTGAAGAGGGGAGGAATGATCTGACACATTCATAATTCCACACTTCCAACAACAACAACAAAAATCTAGTAGCATTTGGCTGGTTTTAGTTCCTTTTTAAACTATACAGGATATGAGTTCATGTGCCCCCTTTGTCATCAGAAGCAGTATTAGTGAGCATCAGAAACAATAACCAGAGGACTCTACACAACTTTCAAAATACTGAAATTCATCTTTAGGTACTGTCCTCATACACATCCATGTATTCAATCCAGGATGAAGTGGTGCTGCACTTTGCATATTCAATTTGATCAAACCAGCAATACATCAGTAGTACCTGAAAATGCTACATGACAGCGTTTCCCCACTCACTAGAATGCCTCCTCATGTCAATGAAAATATTCAGAATCATCCCAACCAGAATTCAGACATGGACAAAAAGGCAAAGAAAAACGCACAAACTAGTTTCTATATCCAAAAGCACTAGAACACCCTGTTTATTCATGAGCTACACAACCATGGTATTTTAAGAAATTTGTTGCAAAATCACCCCCCCAATCAATTTTCCACTTTATTTCATGTTCTTAAGACTTTCTGACTGTCTACCTGTGTCTACGAAATCCAACAAGAAGACATGACTACTTTCTTCCATAAATATTCAAAGTGCTTTACACCTAGGAGCTCACATTCCCTTCACCATAGTTTTCCAAATATTTGACTTTCATAGTTTTCTACTAATATTCACCTTGCATGCTGAAGTTGCCCAGTCAAAACAGCTGGCTACATTTGATTTCAATTCATTGACTTAAAACAATTGCTGACATCTTCTTAAAAGTACAAAATTGCAACTTGAAATTACAGGATTCTGAGAAACACAGCAGAAACTACTTGTACATACAAATAAATAAATAGATCGATAAATAATAGAAATAACAATGAAAAACCCAAACCTGCCTTTCACCAATACACATTTATACATAGAGGGAAAACAGCATAAGCATCCTGTCTTTACATGGCAGACATGCTTTCTTCTTTTACTCATCCAAACTTAAGTTTTGGATCAGTTCCTGGCTGTATTAAACAGCTTTGGCAGACCAGAGGGATTTAGAAACTGTTACAGCATATACTTGAGAACCTTAAGAATCCCATTTCCTTCTATTTTCAACAACTGGAGCAAGTCAAATTTCTTGAAGTTATTAGTGTCTTTATTAATCACATGGCAGGAAGCCTCTTAAAAACTCCAAATTCAAGAAAGGAACTAGTTGCTTAACCAAGGAAATCACCTCCAGGGACAACAGAGAACTGTGTTCCACTTTGCCTTCACCTTTCACACAACAGCCACAGAGAAACAATAAGTATTTTTCTTGTTAAGAAAGATGATGGCAGAAAAAAAAAAAAAAAAAAAAAAAAAAAAAAAAAAAAAAAAAAAAAAAAAAAAAAAAAAAAAAAAAAAAAAAAAAAAAAAAAAAAAAAAAAAGAAAAAAGAGAGAGAAGAGTTACATGTCCTAAGAAGATACCAACCGTTAAACCAGCAATTTCCTCATCTCAAATGCCAAATCTAAACTGATGGAATTATGCTATTTGCCAAAATTAAAACAGAGCATGTCTCTCTTCTGTCTTTCTACCCTCAGAATTGTGAAACACCACATAACACTGGCCATCATCACCTGTACTTCAAGGAGAGACTAAAAAAGCCAAGTCAGCTAATCTCATAATCTCAAAGTAAAGCCTCCAAAACAAGCTTGCACTTGATATCTTCTGTAAGAAAGCAGTACAAAGGATCAAGTACACTATCTTCTAGGACTAAAGGCTAAATTATTGAATGACTTCTGAGAAACAAACACACCATGTTCAAATTTCATTACACGGATTTAAACTGACTGTGAGAATTGCCATGGCTGCATAGACCTTCTCATCCTCCTCCATACAGACACATGTCCATATGCAGGTTCTGCTCAAGGCTCTGAAGCATAGCATAATCATAGGGACTGTAGTGGCAAAGTAAAGATATAGTGACTTCCCCTTTACAAAATTCATTGCACATATGCTTTCAATTTACTGGTTTTTTCCCCTTATCTATAATTCAACTCAAAGGCAGCTATGTCATCTCCCAAGCTTCGCTATATTATCTAAATGACTGTGTAGGAATAAGAACAATTACACCCTCAGATACACACCTTCAGCACAGGGCCAAAGTATACTGAACTTGCTTCAATGTGTGAGGAACCAGGTTTTTACTCAAGGAGCATTAGGTGTTTCATCCCACAAGATAAGAGAGTGCTCTGATCTTAGCTGCACAGCTCTTGGCAGGTCATCCACCTGTAAGGACTGCAGGGTTACAGGACTACTATAGATTATAGGACTCCTATATTAAGCATGTTTTTTAATTACAAACTCTTAGCTCACTGTAGGACTGAGCCTAGAAGGAACACTTCGCACGAATTTCTTTTGCTACACCTCTGCTTTTAAGGATGACGTTAAACAACCCTCCATGCTCCCCTGCTGCAAATTTCCACTGTTAATTAAACCCTGCTCTTCCTCCCACTTCCCTCCCTGGTGCAGTGACTGCCAGCTGATTCAACTTCTTGTCAGCAAATGATTTTTCTGACGGAAGTCCAATGCACCAGATGAGAGAGCAGCATGACAAACATCGCTTATCCACATCTCCACGCACCAAATCAAACTGACTTTGGCAGGACTCCTACTTGCTGGGGGTGGGGGGGGGAGCAAAAAAAGTTAGATTGAAACTGGAAATGACCCAGACTACAATGTTCCCATTGCCTTTATAACACATAAAACTGCCCAAGGATCTCAGGATCACACGCATCTGCCATGCTCCATGTCTGAAGCTATTCTTTTCTTGGCACCCTGTGCAGCCAGGTTTGTGAGAAACCATAAGATACAGTCATTTCTTGCAAGTTGTGTGATGTTCAGATGCTAAATTCAGACCTCACACAAAATTGTATACCCTCAATTGAGTATTTGCTTCCATCCATGTCACACTTATTTCAGATGTTTCACAGTCATTTACCATTAAGGATATGAGTAACTTCAAGAATGAAGGTACAGTAGCAGTAGTAGTACAGCAGTAAAGGTAAAACCAAGTAGAGACTATATTGGCAAAAGTTTGCTGTCTCTTCCCCATCTGCTTTTAAACATGGCTTTATTATCTAAAATAGGTTCTGCATACCTATTTTCAGGACATCATGAAAACTAAATAAATATTAAATGACTTTTTAAACAATCAAGCAGCTACAAAGATTTTTTTTTAAATTTCCTAAATGCCTCATTCTATAATAATTTCAGAGGTTGAGGGTCAAAAAGTTGATTATCCTTTTATAATGGAAAAAAACTTATACAACAATCTAATTATGAAATATTAAGATATTAATATTAAACATGCAGTTTGGGAATATATAGACACCTTAGTGTGTAAGTGATCTTTGAATTCTAAGTGATTAAGAATACACCTTTGTTAATGACAGAACACTTCACACATGAAAAAGAACTTTGGCACCTTTCCCTGAAACATTTAGTAAAATCAGCATTGGTGACAGAGTAACAACTCAGGCTAATTCTGATTTAATATGACAATTTCTGTGTAGGTTCAGATTCAAAAAAGTTAAGTAACCTGCCAGAGGCCAAAGACATCAATAAAGAAGCCCTGAATTCAGATGGTGAAGCTCCTAGTTGTCAGTCACATAAATCAGCACATCATTTGACCTTCAGTTATTAAAAACAATGTGAGAAAAATGTCTGTAGAATTTTTATTTTCTTAGCAACGTCTGTTCAAAACACTTCACAGCAGAATAAACCTGCAGACTGGTATTTCTAAATATGCATTCCCAAAGTGTACCCTCTCTGAAAACACTTACAGTCAATGCTATAGATTTTTTTCTTTAGCCAGGACACAATACAGCGAGTTATACTGAAAAGAATATACAATTTATTTTTAAGAGGAATCTATGCCACTGGACTATTGCTGTGCCTCCTATTACAGTAAGAATTATGAAAGGAAACAGACTTTGGGGCCTTCAATTAAAAACAAACAAAAGAGTGGCAGTGAGAAAGAGAAGAGGAAAGAGTCAGAAAACAAAGTAGCTCATTTTTCTACATTATCCCTTTATCATAAAGATACACTCACTGCTGTCCACATACTTCACTGGCTTTATTTGTTCTTGTATACTGTATTCTGAGCACTGGGTTAAATCATCCTCTTCTCACACAAAGAAGTGCAGAAATGATTTAAAGTCTTGATAGATCTGAATATGCACAACTTGAGTCACAAAACACACATGCTGACAGTACTTCAGCTGACAGAATTCAAGCTATTTTGCAATGGTCATGATGTTCTAACAATGCTGGTGGGACAGAAGCAATTTATAAGAGTCAAATTACCATGAAATGTTATTAGCAGGATAGCAGCTATTATCAACTGGTAATTGAAAACAAAGAGGTACAAAACCTTACAATTCCTCAAAAAACCTGAACAGAACTGCACCCAAGAATATCAGGTCAGCTAGAAATAATGCCCCTTGCCACCTTCCAATCTTTCATTACATTCTTCGCAATTTAAAAAATGACTAATTTAATCTCTTGCACTCTGTGAAACCACATCAGAAGTGATTAAACATATCTACTGGAGCAGTCGGACCAAAGATGCAATCATAATTGCCTCTGCTATTACTTATTCAAAAAGTCCTGCAGCAATTCAGGTTCTGAACTAGAAACAACTGCTTTAACCTTTGTCTTCATGCTTTTTGACTGGGATGGCTTTTAGCTCTAGTGAGTGCACTTTGTCTTGACAAGTCATTTGTCTCCAACACTCCATCTCAGCTGAGAACTGCAAAAGCAAACAGCCATGCCCTGAACTCCCATTAGGTAGTGCAGTGAAATGGGTGATGATTTTCCAACAGTCACTTTAAGGCTAACAGCAAAACACCTCACTAGCATGAAAATATTAACATGCAAGTTTAAATTACTCAGATTCTGGTAAAAGAACAACTTATGGTTTGTAGGGCCACACACATTGCCCTCACTGCTAACTTTATTACAAGAGAAATATATTTTTATACACTGACACGCAAAAGGCAGAAAAAGGAATTTTGTGAGGGTTCTTTAACCTCAGTATTTAGTATAGATAGGAAAGGGCTGCAAGTCTTAGTAAAAAACCAATGCAGGTAAGTGAAACAAATTGTCACATATTTCAGCTCATGTGGATTATAGAGGTGGTCCTCGCCCTATTATCAATGCAGCAGTGTCATCTGCTGTTTTACAAATATGATGTGGCATTAGAGCTGATCACCTTATCAAACATATACAGAAATAGTTTTTATTAATTATTTTTAACACAGCTGCTTTAACAATGCCTGTTAACCTATTCTGGGAAAACCCATTCCATTCCACTGGAAAGATGCCCAGTCTATCAATTTTTTTATTGCTTCTAGCCATCAGAAACTTTACACTTGTTTCCTGGATTATGTATGATAAGCCAAAGCCAAAAATAAATAAAGAAAAAAAACCCCAACATAAAAGCATTTTACTTTTTTAACAAGCTTCCTGCAATCTCAAACTCTGTTTCTCTTAAAGTTATCTCCTCAATCTAGATTACTCACTAAATTACACATAAAATGATCTAATTAATTCTGTTTATTAAGGAAGGGAGATGTATATTTTCATTAAACCTCCCAGATGACTAAAATGCAGTAGAGGATGTTCACCAATCCCATTCCCTCTAGGAAAGGAAATTGGGTAACCTAGGGCCTAAATACACTCGGCAAGCACGTGCTCCTTCAATTCTCCATCAGCACAGCAGTGTCCAGCAAAATGGGATTCTGACCATTCACAGAACATTCCAAGTATTGCTGAAGGGACCAAGGCTTTTTCAGCTGGAGATTGCAGCAATGGCAGTCACCAGAAATCAGCAGGCCAGCACGGACCCACAATCTAGAGCACAGTGCTCTTTGTCTGTACAGCCATCAATGACACCCCATCTCCAACAGGGAGCTCCTACAGATTTCTCTTCCTGTACATACACAGCAGTGAGAGGGCATTGGCACACCACCCACTGACCCCACACAGGGAGCACCTCCAGACTTCACTTATTTGTTCACTGTATCAGCACTCAAAGCACATCCCAGTTCTACCAACCCTTACACCTAGCCTGGTCCCATTTAGCCCCAGCTACCTGTTCCTCAACACTGTTCAAATAGATTGTAGTAACTCAGGCTCATCCATTTCTAAAAAAAGTTTCTCACCTGCTCGATCTCTAGATAATGACTGTTTTCCATCTGTCAGACATTTAAAAAACATAGCTTTTTAAGGCCACTACTCAGTCCTTCTGGTCCATTTTCCAAGTATCGGGGAGATAAGAACGTAAGTCATTTCAGCAAAACAAGAAGGCACACTGCTCTCACTATGAATGGTCTGTACCCAGAGGAACTCACTTCAAACCTGCAGAACTCAGAACTGACTGCTAGAGCTCTTCTGGGCTGTAAAAGCATGGTATGTGAAGATCTAAGTGGGCAGCTCCAGACACTATCACTGATGAAGCAGAGATACCATGTGGACCTCTTCTCGGCCACGACTGTCACTACAGCTGGACAAAGAAAGGTGAACTGGGAAATAAGACAAGTCATCCAGGCAAGTCCATCCCAACCTCCCAGGTTGCAATTTTAGTGACAACACTTAAAAATAAGGAAATACTATACATCCAGTTTTACTGTGGAGGAAAAAGGGATAGACAGATGATACACCAAGTTACATGTCATTATTTTGACTGGGAACAGACACCTCTTTCAGTATCTTTCCCTTTCATTAAACCCTGACAGAAACAGTATTCCTGAATGCCTTCAAATTTCCTCATGAGCTTCTTTTAAGCCCAGATAATAATATATTGACATTTCTTTTTTCCTAGCACACTTAACCAGTTCTTGAAGTTTGAAGGACTTGTTGGCTGTCCATTTTGTTATTCAGCACTCCTTCCAGGGAAAACTCATTTGCAACTGACCCTAGAAGATTTAAGTGAAAGGGAATTATGCTCAGACAATACCCACACATGATGCAGTCAGAAGCAAGAAACTGTTGTGGTATGAAGGTGGCAAACACCAGATATCTAGAAATGCATTCTTAATCAGCAACAATTGTCTTCATAAATTTTCAATGGTGACACTAAAGGAATTTCAGTTTCATTTAGTTTGCACACATATGCATGGGGCCTTGTAGCATATTATTTCATCTAGTAATTGTGCATTGAGGTAACATGAAATGCAAAATAAAATTTTAAAAATAGCATTATTAACTCTACAACTAAGTGCAATATTTAAACTTTAATATCAATTATGGAAATAAATCAAAGTAACGCCCTGTGTTTGTAAAGAGGCTATGCCATTATAAAAAAAATCAAACCAACTCCCCCCCCCAAAAAAAACCCCACACCACCCTACAATGAAGAACAAAGGAGAAAGCAACTATAGGTATGTTAAACAGAAGACACTCCTGGAACTATGAGTGACAAGAGCCTCCATCGTGTGCCTAACCTGAACTTTTTGCTAACAATTCAAACTTCATCCATAACAAATAAGCATTGTGATTCAAACTGGTTTTGTTAGGACAAGTCATCAAGAACACACATGCACCTACACCCATCCACAAACGTAGTCTAAATATAAGAACTGATCTGCCTCAACAGTCATAGTACAGGTAAACTCACATAGCTCTCCTGCTCTGCAGAGACTTTTAAAGAAGGACAAAGGGGTTTAACATAGTTTTAGCTTGTACAGCATAAGAATTGGACACAGGAGGAAAGCACCTCAGCACAAATATAACTGAAAGGTGCTATTTACAACACACAGAGAAAAAAAGGCCATGTTGAGGTCAGTCCGATGTGATTCCAAGCCAAGGAGTAACATATCAAAGTCCAAAGGCTTTTTTTCCCCTCTCCTGATACTATCTAAATTATCTAAATTCAACTGTGTACAATTTAATCTCATACAGTTATCTTCTCAGAATATCCTGATTTCTACAACACTAGCACATTGACAGGGACCAAACGCTCTTCTCAAAAAGCAACCCTGTCAGTAATAGTGCACTAAACCAGCAACTGACTGAAGAAGTTAGTTACACAATACTTTCTCGTATGCTGTTTTCTATACTAAATGCTATAAATAATAATTAGTTAAGAAAATTTATAAACCTCTTGGTTCCAGCCTGAATTCCCCACTTTGCTACAACTTACAAACCAGGTCATGTCTACGGCTCAGAAGGATTACAAGAGATGTATCAATACAAACATCCAAGCTCAGACTATACGGGAAGTCAATATTCAATATGCTTCCTTTGAAATTCAAGTGATGGTGCGAGATTTGACTTTTCCAAACCATGCATCTCTAGAAACACTGATTCACATTACTTGGTATAACAGCTGGCATAATGCTCCATAAACCTCCTTTCAAAGCTGAAAGGAGATATATACTCTGCAGCTAAGCCTGAAAAAATGAACTCTCCTTATATTGTTCTTCATAACAAGCTTCAATATTCAGCCACTAAGCAACCCTTGGTCAGAAAAAAACAAAGGGAAAAAACATCCCAAGATGGTTTCATTAAGGTATGTCACAGAAGGACTTTAAACTGAACTTTGTTCTGTTGTTACAATGGAAATAACTATACACACTTTCATACAGAACAGAGCTTGTATCCAAGCTTCTTTTGTCTCTCTGTTATCAGCAATTGTTACTTGAAATGGTAATAGAAAAGATCTATCTAAGCTAAATCATTTAATGTAAAATTTCTTCTTTACTTGGTGAGTTAATTTTTTCCCCAACACACTATTTAAGAAAGCAAAAGTAAGAAAGAAAAATATATACAGCTGTTTTCCCCCCTTAGTGCTATAGATCAGGAAATCCTGCTGCCAGCAGTAATTTCATATTAAATACATACATATTTATTCTGTAGGCACAGAGTACAAGGCTCTGCTCAGTAAAATAGATAAAAGTCCCTGTTACCTACAGACTTCAGGCTTAAGTCCTCTTCAGGACATCTGCAATTACAGGAAGGTCACCAGAACTGCATGAATGCTACTAGCACAAAGCAAGTGCTGCAGAGACAGGAAATATCAATTCCATGGCAAAGTGACTGAGACCCCTTCCTAATCCCAGACAAATGGGAGCAATCATTCTGTGTGCATCTATACAGGCTCTTTCCAGAAATGTACCAGTTTTGGCAAAGGTAATAGCTTAACCAGACAACCTTTGAAAGTGCCAAGCACTGATACGACCTCAGAAGAGGGGCCAGAGAAGGTAATCACAGGAATTAAGATTATTTGAACCACAGACTCTACTTTTTCAGATGACAAACTCACTGATATAAAAAAGAAACTGCACCTATGCTCTCCTTTAAACAACACAGTTAAGTATGTCCTTAAGTGCTCTGCTGTACTGCATGATTATCATAGACGTCTATTACCTATGAACTATTTACAAAAATAGTTTGTTGCAGAAATCCCCAGCGGTGAACTTCATGCCTCTTCTGGTTACAGCTGCACCACCCACAAGAACTTTTCATCCCTCACCGGAGGTAACCTTCGGCTGTGATGATGGCAGCAACAGCCTGGTAACTTCCTCCACTGGCACAGGCTCTGCCAGAGTGTGTGTGAGCAGACCTCTGCCTGGCACACACACAGGGAATACACATTGCTTATGCTTCCTAAAGGCAAAAGTAACACATGTAACTAAAGAGAACAAAAAGCCATCTTGCCCCAAGTACCAGGGCGCTCATGCATACAAAAATGCTCACTCTACCTGGGAGCTACAGAGCAGAGAAGGCTGGAAAAAAAAGCAACTCATCTGGAAGCAATTATAGCACGCATTCCTCTCTTCCCCTTTCTGCCTCTTCTCTGCAGGATATGAGTGCTGTTACTTTTCCTTCTCTCTTGGTCACAGCAGGACAAGGAGGAGAAGAGTGTCCTCAGCCTCTGCTGTGCCTTGACAAAGTGGGGAGGCAGCCACATGATGCTCTACATGCTGAAGGAGTTTCCCTGCTTAGACATAGACACTCTAGTGGCTTCTTCTGGCTTCACCTTTTACACAGCTTCTTGATGACAGACCCTGTTTGGAGACTAAATCCATTTTAAAGTCTAGAGAGGATCTTTCCTACATAATAAGGGTATCAACATGGTGAGATAGGCCTTTCAGCTTTTTTGCAATCATTATTTTGGGAGAAAGGAACTGCAACTGCTGCAAGTTTAGCAAGTCACCAAGTAGCTAATGACTTGGTTAAGATCTTTTGAGCCAACAGGTCTGGGTTACCAAGCAAGCAACTGCAGTAAGCTTATAAGGAATATGTGGGAACATGAGGTACTAGTGACAGCCAGGCAGATCTTAGAACCCAAATACTCACCATAAAAGCAATTTGGGGGGGGACACATTAAAAAAAAATGCCTGTAATACAGGCAGCCAAATGCTATTGCCTCTAACAATTCTGGAAGAAGTTCTAAAGCTTACTGCACTGACAGTGTACCTACAAAAGACTGAAATCACACTCTGACCAGGAAGCAGTAGCATTGGCATTATGTGACAGCACACACAATGCTTAATGGAGTGCAGCTGACCTCCCTGGAGTCTGCAGGGGAAATACAGGCTAAAAACCCAGCAAGCCCACTCCATGTCCAACATGCTACTCCAAATGCAAATACAGTGACCTAGTCCACTAAGGCAGTGACAGGAGAAAAGACAAAAAGAAAACAAGACTGCAACATAGGAGAGCATGGGATCTTGGACAGCACAAGTCAGAGCTGTTGAGGGGAGAAAGAGTGGCCTCCCACCCAAGTGGGGTGACAAACCAATAAACAAGTCCTGCTTGGAAAGGCACCTCTCTTATAGAGGTCTGGTTTCCCCTCAACCATCTCTCACCTACATCTCAGAGCAGAGGTGCTGCCTCCCCACCAGCAACACTTGTCAGGCATGAAGGTTGACTGAGGACAGTTTTAACATTCAGATTCAGCTACTGATATCAGCACAAAGTGCCTTGAATACACATGCCATGTGGTCTGGAGTAGTAGACCATGTAACACTTTGCAACCTCTTCTTTTAAACACATGAACATCTACATTTTACTGATTTCAAATTGGCAGCAGAAGAGGCAGTAAAATTTGTGCCTCTGTAGGTAGCTTTGAACAGGCTATGACACCTCTTCTCTACTTTAAGCCTTCAGTGAAGCAGCCTTCTTTACATCTTCCTCCTTGAACAGGTTCTGAAGATACTGGGGATGTTCCTAAAGAAGAAGGTGCCAATAAAAGCAGCTGCCATCACAATCAAGTGTTTCACTTTGATTCCCCTTCAGACAGTAGCCACGAGAGCAGAGAAGTCAAGGGTGTGTGTGGACAAATTAAAACCATAAGAACAGCAGTGGGTTTAAAATGAAAATACAGGGGAAAAAAGGAAAAAAGTAAACATTCTTTGCCTCCATTGTTTTCCTCACATGCACACTGCTTTCAGCACAAAACACTGACATACAGTTAAGCACTGATTTAACCATGATCAAAACCATGCAACTCCTATACAGTGACAAAATGCTTCCCTCCCCCCCAAAAAAGCACCCCACACCAAAAAAAACACATAGTGAGAGATGATACACAATGCTACTGTAATCATAACCACCAAATATTTGGAAGACATTAAAATGCAAGACCTAATTCACCTACTCTGTAATATGAAAAAGTGCTTAGGAAATGACAATAAATACATAGGTTGTGAAGGATCACTGTTTAGAAGCACAGGATTAAAGTTTCCTGTCATGAATTACAGCCGTCTTTGATACTGCAACTCTTTTTCTACAAGACAGTTTCATCAATTTTTTTTTATTCTAACATAGTACTGCATCATCTTCCTTTGTTACAGAGATATTCTTTTTCTCATTGCCATTAGATAGATCAAGATTATTCAAGATATTTAAATCACAAAAAACTAGGTAACAGTCAATCACAATTTTTTCCACAGCCATCTTCTTCTTCTGTTGCTGCAGAATTTTAACGTTAAGAGTACATGGTAGAAAAATAAACAAAAAAGGAAGTCTAATTATATAAACTGGAGTGTGTAAAAGCAAACAGATGACTGGAGCTCAGCTCAACAGATACATCTTTTCTAATCATGCTGTAAACCACAAGTTCCTCAAGGGAAATAGTACATCTCTCTGCTTGGATAATATCTTCCAAAAATTGACATTTTGAGTACATTAGAAGACATGTCAGAAACAAGTGTGAATATTAGTTTGGATCCATTAAAAAGTGGTTCAAATTTCAAAATCCATGATGCAACAAATCTCCAAAGAACTTTAATTTCTATGAAAGCATATAACCATCTCTTTTCTTTCATAAATAACATCAGTGGAAAACTTCAGAGGAAATTTAAATTCTTCAACTGAAAAGAAGGTCGATAGCATGTAGCTCTTTAAATCATTGCTTTCCCTTCTTATGCTAAACTTTATCCTGCTGGGAAAACAAATCCTGCAACTTCTCACTTGAAGGGCTAATTTTGTTCTATAATTAGTGATGCTTTTACTGATTCTGTTTTATTTAAAATGCAGAGATCCTTTCAGAAATATTTAATAAATCAGTACTTAAAAAAAAAATCTCCAAAACCTCCACAGAATTAAAATACTTGAAAAACAGTGAGGCAAAAGATATCCAAGCTACTGCAGAGATCCCCAAAAGCACAAAGAAAGAAAAAGAAGTACCTTTTGTTGGGAAGTCTTTATAGACTTTGTAGACTAGGTCCAGACTTTTTTGATCAAGAGGAAAGTCAGAACCTACATGCTACATCTTCAGTATGAGGACTATCAGATAAACCAGCAAGATTTAATCTCATGAACACTCTTATTTTTTGGCATATTCTCTGTATGTATCCAGTTATGTATCCTGACAGGTGTGAGTTTAGGGCTGGTCATATTAATTTATTTTTCAGCTTCATAACGCACACTTTTCTCCATTCCCTGCAGAAATTACCAGTGTGAAGGAACTCAATGCACAAATATAAATTAATGCTTGGGAAAACAAACAAACAAAACTCCACACAAACCCTCTCCACCCACCCAGCTAGAGATGACTATCTCAGTCCTCTACACTATTAACAGGTACAAGCACCAGAGTCGTATAACATAATATAACAAAACTGTTACCTTCATGCAGATATTAGGAGAAAAAATTAAGCTGGTGATTTACCATCAGCTCCACATACATAAACCACAGGAGCTGATTGTTCAGTATTTGCAACTATCCAAGACAAATTGAGCAGAAGGCCCCTCTCAGGCTTTACAATTCAAAACTGAATTCAGTTTGCATCCAAGAAGATCTGGAACCTGTTTATTCTACAAACATCAGAAGTTTCCTCATCAAAAAGCACAGCCTCAAGTGCTTTTTGGTGATGCCATCCGAAAGCAATTATGACATGTAAAAAGAAGCCATCAGGAAAGTTTTAAAAAATTAAACCATGAATATCTGAGCTGCCGTGGCTCTTTGAATAGGTGAGCAACATCCCTTTACTGAAAACCTGCAATAAGGAATTACACTGCTTTAAACAAGACAAAGAGTGCCCTACCTGGTTACAGCACTTACCTCCCTCCTGCTATTTTTAGGCTGAACCCCTGCAATCATTCCTAAAAGTGCAAATACTAACCACTACTATAAATCACTTGAAATTTGAACACAGTAGATCAGCATCATCTAGTCTTCAAGGCGAGACAATTCTAGTCATGACTTCACATGTTTTTAAAATGCCATCTCCGTAGCTCCTCAGCTAGCCATAAGAAGGGCAAGTATTTGCACACATTAGATGATCACCCACTGATTCATGCCTGCATGGCAAGTGTGTGCCCTCTGGCCAGAAAGGTTCAGAATTCATCAGAAATAACACCGTTGGCAGATTAGGATTTGAGATGATTTGTCACAGGTAGGTACATGATTGCACATTTATCACCTACACAAATTAACAGCAGATACAAATAAAGGCAACATTCATCAAACAAGTAGCAGCGATAATGGGCAGCTAAAGAGAACAGACTAAAATGAATGCACCAGAAGCCCTAAACAAACCACAACTTCTGTTTTAAAAAGTCCTGTTGCCTCCGTGTATAGTTGTGAATGGCAGGAAATCTGTCAGCATGGTTTGCATACACACAAAGAAAACTGGATTAAAACCCACTCTGCCACCAAGACAGAAGCTCCAATATGGCACTATTGTGGTTGTTAAAAAGGCAAGCCTATAAAATTCTGTCTATAGTCTGAATAAAAATACTACAGTGGAATTGAATGCAGCAAAAATTTTGTAAGAAGATACCCTAAGAGTGCTTTTAAACTGGTAGACAAAGAGATGAAATTGAGAGCCTGAAGAAACCTGAGCTACAGCGGGAGCCAATGTTTATCTCAATATTCCTGTGTCTGCTCAGACAGCAAATGCTGCCACCAGAGGCAGTGCCAATGGCCATTTATTAGAGTAAAAGACAAATGTTTATTCTAGCACTTTGTCTTTTACCAAATCCATGAACATGATAATCTACAACACTGTAAGAGCAAAATTTATTTCCCACATAAGATGTATGTTTCATAAAAATTAAGTTCCATGTCAGTGAAGTGAACAGTAAATACAAGTGTTCACACTGTACCAGGACTCTGTCCCCACATTTTCCTGTGGATTGAAAAAGCTGCTGACTGTTCAAATCTTAGTCTTCATGCCAAGGTGACAGAGGTCCCATTCGTAAGATCTCTTTATAACTTGGAGGAGGCATAGCCTCCTCAGGAAGCTGAGCCTCAGCACAACCCCAGCAGAAAACAACGACTGTGTACCATCTAATGCTTATTTGCATACTTAGTGACTTTTGTGTGTGTGTAATCAGAAGCTAATATGCAGGATAAAATGCTGTTTATGTTTCCAAAACTTAGAACTGTGTTTATTGCAATATGCTCATTCTGAAATCTGTTCTTACAACTGAAATACTACACTAACTACTGCACAAGTTAAGGAACTGAGGACAGGTATTTTTCAGGCTTCATACCTCCAGTAAAAGCATAATCTTCATGTGAGTGTCTTGCAGTGGTATTAATTACAGATGTGCCTAGCAACACATGCGTGTGTGTGTAGGTTCAAAGAACGCTGGAATACGTTTCAACATCAGCTACACGTCTCACTTTTCTCATTAAAAGTATTTGACACACACTGTGAAGAACTAAGATCGTGGTAATAAATTAACTTTCACAGCAACAGCTATGCAATAATGTCCCTCACTTCATCCAAAATACAGACTGTGGTGTGTCCAAAATACAGGAATTTCCATTTGATTCCACAGCTGCAAATTCAACGCTTCTTTACAAGTGCTGCCAATACAAACCCTCCCATGGGACTTCCAGGAAAGTTCCACAAGGCCTTTAAAATAAAGAATGAACTAATCAGGGGTGGGGGAATGATACAGTAGTGAAAACATCAGGTCTGAAGATGGTCACTAGCAAGACCTCTGCGTACATAGAAGTCACTTGAAAAAAGCCCTAGATGTCAAAGCCAGGTTTGTAATGCCTTCACTTTTCAGTCTGAGCTGCTAGTAAAACTATATCCTCTATACATGATTATAACATGTACACTTATACATCCAGCACTTCAACATCATGCTTAGAAAGACTTTTCCTTTCTACCAAACTCTGTGTCAGTATAACACACATGCAGACCAATGACATGCTCACAAAGTTTTGAACATGCCATTTGAGCTATTGCCAATCTCTTGCCAAAATCACTTAACAGTTTGTCTCTAGAAAAGCTGACTGCACAGGAACCAACAGAGGATCAAAAAAGTTACAGGTTCTGGACAACACCAAAAAGGTAATATGGCTCAAGAAGAAATTACTGCACAGCACATATATAGCACATATATTCTGAGGTAGGGAATGAAGTGGACACAACAAAGACACAAATACTTGTCTTTCAAGGAAAAAAAGAATTCTCTTCTCCCACGTGTGGCTTTTAATCAATCTTCAAACAACCACAGGAAGTCCATGTGGTTGGGACTTCAAGCTGAAGAGCTTCCCATGCTACTGAACACTGAAGGAGGGAAGTGGGTTGTGACACTGCCACAATCAAATCACTAGAAAACTCTGATTTTTTTTTTCACTTGTTCATGCTGCACAATTCTTACCACAAACCATATAAGGTAATGACTGGATTGAACATGAGACTCTTTGATTTGCTAGTAAAAAAGCTTTTCCTTCTTTAAAGGAATTTTTGTAATTTATTTCAGATAGTTTTTCCTTGTAAACAGCAACCTTTGGTATTTTACAGCCGAAGTACTGCACAGAATAGCTGAAATACTTCGATCCACTGTTCAAGATGCAGACCAATGCTATAATCAAATCCCTCAGATAAGAGTAACAGAAAGGAATTATAAAAGGGAAAAAGAAACATTACTCCAAATTTTTCACAATCTTTTTCCATTTCCTTTCCAAAACCAAGCAGAAATACAAAAGAACATCTGACAGAACCCATAAAGATACTCAGCACCAGTGCAACCACTTAGCTTTCCAATACCTTTCAGTGCAGCTCTACAGTAATGCATTTCTGGTTCTGCTGTCTTCCAACTCATCTTCCTTCTCAACTCCAAAGACCACAGGTTGATTGTGCAGATGGTATCCCATATATGCTGCTCCCAAATCCACCCAACCCAGCTAAACTTTGTCATTATCACCTTGCTATTGTCTTCCTCATGAAGTCCGTGTTCCACAAACAGGTGTCTGATTAAAGCCAGACAAGTTTGCTTAATAACCTGGTTTCAGGTGCTGCCTGCATAATACTTGATTTTCATTATTTCTACTATGCTGTAGCCATAATTGTATTTGTTGCACTCTACAGTGTTGCTTTTGGGATGAGTAAGATCAGCAAGCAAGTGCTCATAAAATGAAATAAGCCTTAAGCTTAAATTACTGCACCTTGAAAAAAAAAAAAAAAGTCAGACTAAGAAGCTATCAAAAAAAAGCACACATGAAGTGTTATTAGAAGCAGCCATACTACTTTTTCCAAGCACTGTACATGGACCAACATATATCCTATGCCTATGTCTCAAACAGACTATTTAACTCAGCCCCTGTGATTTAAAAACATAAGTTTACACTGTGGGGGTGGAGGGGCTACAGACATGATAGTTAGGTATGCTAAACAACCAAGTATTACTGGAACACTAGTAATCAAGCTGCAGAATGCATTTACATTAAGGTGGCAAGAAGCTATAAAATCAGCACTAATAATCCCAGCAGCAATGTCTGAATAAATGCAACACAAACTCATACCTTGCATGTAGATCAGTTTAGGTACAGGTTCAAAATACTTCATGTGCTTCCTGGCATGGCAACATTCTTATAAAGCAACATCTCTGCAATCACCCAAATTTTAAGTTTTCCAAATACTTGGAATCCTAAGACAGTGTGCATATATCAACACTTCTCTGTTTAAAATTTTATTCTTGATACCAGAACATTTATCTACACAGGTCTGGAGAAGACATCCTATAATTTGTTTTAACTATAAAGTAGTACAAGTCTTTGTCCAAGAGTGGCTGAAGAGAAGCAGTTAAATAAACCCCAAACCTTAACAAAACAAACAAAAACTCCACCCCAAAACTAAACAAAAAAACCCCAAAGCACTTTCTAGCAAGCTTTCACAAGAAATATCACTGGTGTAAGCTAGAACAGAAGCAGAATTCCTGCAATAACACAGACTGAGAAGTCTACTAACCCACTCAGGATCTACTGCCTTATTTCAGGAACTGCAAGCTGTGCCTATAGCACAGAGCAGACACTTTCGCAGTCAAAACCAAACAAACACTGCAAATATCCCCTGGACTTTGTGCTACTAGTGGAAACGCAACCCCCAGTGCAGCTCTGGAGCAGCACAGGAGGCTGGCGCAGCGCTCGGGCCCTAAGCAGCACCACCAGCCCGGGCACAACAAAGGGCTGTTGTTGTAAGGCAGCAGCAGCAGGGTGGCAGCTGAACCAGTTGGCCCAGTACCCTACCGTGGTCTGTGGGACATCAAAGGCTGGCTGTGACCTGAGCAGACAATTAGGATGTGTTGGTGTAGAGTTACAGAGTTCCAAGAGGTCGGTCACAGATGAATTTTAGTACCGCAGTACAACCCCTTTATAAAGCAGTATTATTGGCTTCTGTGTGCAACCAGCCTTCAGGTTGAGCCCAGATCTAGGGAAAGGACTGCAACACTACTCTGTTGGGTTTTTTTCTGTATAAAGTTTACTGCAAAATAAAAGTAGAATACCTGAGAAGAGTTAATTAGCTTTAGCATAGGTATAATATAATTTTAATTTGTCAAAGGACAAATATTGTGGTTTTCTCTTGAAGGACTGGGTAACCAAGTTAACCAAGATACTGATGAAGAAAGGGGTTAACAGCTGTGGAGTAATTAGCAAGGCCAAAAATCACACCCTATTGCCAAAGACACTCAAGCTGCAGCAATAAGGTACAACACTCCTTTCAGGAAGTATAATCAGCACACAGTAAGGCTTGTCAACTCTGTACACATGCTATAAACATCAATTCAAGACATACCTCCTTACAAAGCAACAAAGCTGTGCTTTCTTCTTTGCTGAAGACACCACCAGCATTAACATCATCTATCCCACCACATGGCACTGCCCTTCTTCATCAGCTCAATCCCATGGTGCTATCCCAGAAAGACTATTTTCTCTCTCAGTAATGCTGCCCCTCAAGACACAACTTTCCTCATTTAAGCACCAGTTCCAAATGTTCATACCAAACTACTAAAGACAGACCCAAAGCAGGAAAAAATAGGGCCGAGACTATGACATCTCTATACCATACCAGTCTTTTAATTACACAAAAACAGTTCTTAAGAAATGAAGTAAAAAAAAAAAAAAAAAAAAAATCAGTTCAGATTTCTTCCTTCTTTACTCTTAGCACAGCTCCAGTAAGGCTAAAGATCACTTGCTAATCAGAGATTAGCTCGAGTTGGCTACTCTGAGCAGTCACACAGCCTTGTGGTGGAGCTTCACACAACCCTGTACTTGAGGGTTCACAATGACCACCTCTGGCCAGGTGTACCACACCTTATCCTGGACATTTTCCTTCTGTGGCAAAACACAGACCTTGCATACATGGCTACCAAATGGCAAAATGCACTAGAGCTTGATGTTACAAATGGCATTTTAAAAAACAAAAACCCAAAGTTGTTAACACTGTCAATTTACAAAGCTGCATATTTTCATATTTACAAAATACATCATGTCTTGGGTAAAAAGCAACTTAATATTCCTAAAACTGATTATTCCATGATTCAGATTCTTAATAAAAGTCCAAATAAAAACACAGAAACCTTGAGGTTTGAAAAATATTTTCATGCTTTTGCTTCAGTCCAGCATCTTTCACATGTAAGATGCTTCCCCTGCAGATCTTCAACAGAAGCAAGGAAGGACCAAGCCACACATTTAGCTTCCAAATGCTGCCAAACTGGAATGCCACAGACACTATGAGAAAGCAAATTTTGTTTGCAAATTATCATATCAGGAACTCAGGCACTGGTTTAACAACATTAGGGTCATACCTAATCACCTTAACTCACCTAAGCAGCAATATCTTTACACAGCCCAAGAGAGGAAGTGCTCTCTTGCTTTAGAGGAGCATATGCTTATGGACCTTGTTAAACTGAGCCTCTTAGAGTGATACCGTTTAGCAAAGGTTTTCCTCATTTATTTTTCAATCCCCCTCTTTTTGTTTGTTTTTTTTTAAGACCTAAGAGGTTACCTTATTGAAATTCACTTCATCTGAAGAAAAGTCTCTTGGGACCAAACCACTGTTGTTACAGAATTAAATAAACCCAAGCAAACAAACCATAAACATCCAACACCAAAACTGTTTTCAAGTTACATTGTAGCACTTGACATTAAATTAACCCAAATAAAACATAAGTGCATATTTTATTTCTTCCTCCTCTTACACAAATCATTAGAACAGACAAAATTTCTCTACCAGTGCTCACCAAAATGCATCCTGAGAGTTCCAAGGATATGGTAAATGTTACGTCCTGCACATTTAATTAAAAACTTCCAAACCACAACTTTTAGAAACAGACCCATCTCAGCCAGGACATCACCAGAACACAAGAGTTAAATACAACAACCTTACCATAGTGGATCAACCATAGTATTGTAGCTTAAGGACTGAACCATGTATTTCTGAAAAACATTATATTTTTCAGAATAAAATGTGATTAATTACATAAAGTAAAATATTATACACCCACCTCAAAGGGATTTGGTGTATTAATATCAGAGCTATGTTGAACAGCAGTAAATCTCAAAACAGAATAGCATTATTTTTCATAGCATTCAATAACCTTTGAAATGTTACTGTGATCACTTCTACTTGCTTTTTCCTACTAATTAAAAAGCCAAAGAGCAGTAAGCAAGATGACAGAAGCCAAAACTAAGATGAAGAGAGAAATAAACCAGATGGCATGGCAATATATCTATATATATTTAAGTTATTCCCAAATTACAAAAAGAGAAAGATCAAAATCTTTTCGTTTGCCCTATAATCAGTGAGTTTTTTTCTAGAAGAGTTTTCAGATATTTTTAAGTAAAGTGGATTGTGAATTCTAATTAAGATATAGCTGTAAGCCAGGATCCTCTGTCATATAATTAATCTTAAATCCAGCCTCTAGCCAAGCAGGGTACAGATGGAGATAGACAGATGTAATTACAAAGTCCATCAGCAGTAAGCCACTGGGAGAGCTTGCAGGCCTTCCTGTATTTCTTCTTTGTACAGGGGGTGGGAGGCTATTTTTGTCCAAATACACCAGGAAGACACAGCTACTGTGATAGAGTCACGGCAGTTTAATCTTAGCTTTAGTTTGCATCATATATTTTAAGGCACTAATTTTGAAAAAAATTACCACTGCACTCTTATTCCTGTGGGTCACACTGTCTAACAGAGTGCTGGAGTTGCTATTGCATTCCCAGCTTCATTTCTGTCCTTTGGTGTAAACTCCTCCCTTCTGTGCTTCAAACCTCTCCAGCTGTAAAACTGCATTTTACCACTGTAAAGTGAGATTAATTGTTGAAAAAGCATAATTTTGAACATAAATTCTAAAAAAAAAAAAAGTTATTACTTGACAATGCATTTCTGGTTTTGTAATACATGACCTGTTCTGCCATGGTGTGTTCATGCACCTATTTGTTTTCTCTGAATGACAGAAACCCTCTCCACAAGTCTTGAGCTCATTACTGTCACTAAAACCCATGCATTAATGGAAATCAGCAATTTTTGCCAATTTTGAGAAAAGATATAAAAATATCCTGTTCCAATTAAGAATCAACTTTTCAAACAAAAGTGAAAGACAAGAAATGTTGTGATCCTATGTCTAAAACACAGCAACTATAGCTCAACTATACTTCTGTAATTTCCCATTTTCTTACAGCATCAGCACAGAAGAGGAATATCCAATAGCAAGGCATAAGACTTGTAGCTTGACATTTCACCCTAACCACAAACCTATGAAGAGTTTCTGCTCACAGTCTGAAAACAGTACTAAGATGGTACATTTTAAATGTTATTACATTTCCATTTATGATCTGCAAGTAGCATTCGAGAACAGCAAAAAAAGAATATTCTGCCTTTGTATAATGCAGTCAATTCATATTCCACCATCACACATGAACCATTTGCATAACTACAAGCAGCAGTAAAGACTAACAGCGAATTTGTATTAACCATTTTATGACAGTCAGTCCCACTCAAGCTGGGGAAATCAGCCACATCTCCAATGCACTGCAAAGGGCTTTCTGTATGACTTTTACACAGTAGTTGAAAAAGCAATTATACTTATGTAATGGAAGTCAAACCTGGTAAAACATTCAGAGGAAAATTCTTGACTCTAGGGTCATGAACTGACAAATTTAAGAACTCACTACCATTAAGGGTATTCATACACATTTTCAATTGTGAATCACTGCGTACCTGGCCATACCCAAGCCCTGGACTTCTGCTCAACAAACGTCTTGACCTTTAACTTTTGTGTTCAAACTGATATGCCAAAACCAGATGTACTTTACTAGAGCAGCAATAGCTATAACAGCTTTTATAAACATTTATTATATGTGTCAGGGAATTCTTTGTGCAAACTCTAACTAGCAGTAAGGATAATCTCAGCTAACTCAGCCGACTTTGTGTCAAAGCAACCAGGGAATGCTCACAATCATCACTGCACAGGAAGTTCAACAAGTTTGCTCACTTCTCTCAGCTGCCCACTCCACCTCTCAGCCCTAAGTCTTTAGAAAGCTAATCATCACTCCACCCATGCTACAAAGCAGAGAGACCCCAAGCCTAGGATGACTGGCCCACTCTCCTCTGACTCAGAGCTCATGGAACACCTGATTTGCAAGGCAAGTTGAAAACAGCATTGAATGCCACCCTCAACCTGAAGCCATGAAAGGTAACCTAGCTCTGCCAACAAGCTCAAGGCTTAAGCAAGCCCATGATGTACTTTCTCCGCCCCTCACAGAACTCCATCTGATTTTCATCGTGAAACCAGCCCTTGTGATGAGTTGCCTCATACTTCATTAACAATACATTATACACATCCTGCTCTGAATACACATAATTTTCCCTCTTCTCCACAAGTCCCTGACTCCTTCAGAGGTGATCATTCCATTAACAAAATTCTCACTCTTACCTCCGCAATGTTTCTGTTTCTGCACTAGGAGACTAAGGCAGAGCAATTATCATCAGTAATGCTGATGTTCAGCTTAGACATCCACAAAATGGCTGAAATGAAACTATCAGAAGGCAGTTGGCAAAGAAAGCATCTCTCTAAAGTGCCATTTTTAAGGAGAGCTATTTGAAGCTGAAATTGTTTTTTATACTAACACGAAATGAGCATTTTTAGCTTAAGCATTAGCAGGTTCACTCTTAATGAAGCTCTTAATGAACACAGAGCTAGAGCTGTTCAGAAGACTCAGACTAACAGCTTTTCCCATGATGCTGCTTCCAGACAAAAATGCAGATACTCACTGTATCTGATAGAGGTAACAGAATAAACTTTCATGGACTCAAAGTTACTTTATTTAAACCCTATCTGAAAACAAATAGGGAAAATTATATATATATATAATTATTTTCATCATGCTAATTAATCCATACTTAATGAAAACTAGTCCTTGGGTAATTCCTGTTTAGGAAGAATTCTGTCAATTACTCCAGGCTGGTATAAAATTAAGACAAGAAAACCCCACAAAGCATTTGCTTTGAAGTGAGTTTTAAAAAGAAGAAAAAAACATCGCAAGTTCAATAAGACCTGTGGTAGGAACAAGCATTCTGGTGAACCCAAATTTTCTGTTCAGAAGGCTGCAGTCATACATATTTAAGATGCACTTACTAAAACACCCATAACCACAGAAAAACCCTGTTGGAGGAGAAAGACTAACTTCCATAAATCACTTTTGTTCATCATAACAAGAGAACCCAATTACAGTTTCTTTCTTCAAGGACTTTCAAAAATACTTTCAGGAAATGCCTAGCCACTGGTGCACCTTGCAATCCAACCACCAGACACAGATGATTTCTACTTCCCAACATGCCACAGCATTTATTAGATTTATTTGAAAATGCTTAGAACAACTCTGCTAGCCAAAATAAGTTCATAACATAAACACTGGATATCAGTGTTTTACATAATTTCTTCAAATCAAAATTTATTTTATTTACAAAAACATACAACTGATCTTTATTCTTGTTCGCACTCACTGAAAAACCTGTCCTTAAAATAAGGATATCTCTTAAGGGAATGCAAAACTACTTGTTCTGCTGAGCTCTTTCTTATATGCTTATCTTCCATAAAGCATATAGGTCATATACACATAACAGGTCCCCTATCACCACCACCAGGAAAAGACCCTGGTGCTCAGTCAGAAAAGGTGAGAAGTCTGTCTTCACAGCACAACACATGTGAGCTGAAGAACGCATGAGGACTGCAGAAAATCAAGAACAGAGATTCACCAGCCAAATGAGACACACTCCATAAGCTAACACTGTTCTGTTGAGACCATTATGAATGTTACTTTTGGTGATTTTTTTGAAACAGATCACATAAAATGCCAATGCTATCCACATCAGGTAAGAAGTAAATCAAAGACCATAAGGTCAGAAATCCTACAGCCCCAATGATCCAAAGTCACCTCCTCTCACTGTCGTAAGACCAGGGAATTATTCCCAAACATTTATTATCTTTCACAAGATATTATTTCACCAGGATGTGCTATAAAAAGTGGGTTTTGTGATTACTTTGTTACTGCATCTTACATAGGAACAAAAATGTATACAATCATACTTCAGCAAGGCCTTCATTTTTGGGTGCTTTGTAAGAATTCAAACGGTTTCCATAAGAGAAAATTAGCCTTTCAAAGTCTCATCTACTTTTAATATAAAAATTTTTTTCCAAAAAAAAAATTCTCATTACAAAAAAAGCACGTATTAAAAAATTCCATGCACGAATATACACATATAATACATTTGATGAGATGAATTCACACAACATTTTATGTGGACACATCGGCTACTACAACCCTCAGATACGATCTGGCTGATGTGCCCATTAGAAAGCTAAATAGATTCCAAGCAAAACCAATAAACTTGACACTGTATTGTTGCAATGCAGACTTACAGAACAAGGAAATAAAAATAAAATCAGAACTTTCCAGAGCTGCTGAGCAAGGTGCAGGGTGGCACCCTGAAATTCCCTACAAGAGAGCATGCTGTGCAGCACAGTGCATGCAGCAAACTCATCACTGCAGCCAGGCAATAGCCACTCTGCAATCCCTCCAGTTTCACCAGTCTGCCTTTACCATATACCTGCTAAGAAGGAAATCGGGACCCAAAAGACTACAAGTTCCATACCAAAAGCATCCTAATAACCTGGCATTTTGCAGCACTTAAGGAATTTGCTATAGCTGGCTCTAAAATTAAACTGAGATTTGACATTCTAGACAATATAATGGGTTACTCCCTGACAAATGAAGTTTTATGCAAGTCATGTATGCACAGCATATCACTGAAGATCAACTCAGCCAGAGATAGAAAAACAGCTCAGCATTTACACATTGTGTTTTCTTCCGGTCCAGCACACATGACACACAGGTTTCAGCTGAACAATGCTGTACAGAACAGGACTGCCATCACCCTTGACAGCCAAATATTTCCTCCATGTTTGTACTGATTTTCATATTAATACCAACACTCCTGATGTCCTACCAAGTCCTAAAATCCCGAGGCAGCAAGTTATCTCTGACCTTAGTATCCAAAACTACTTCTCAGCATTATCAAGGAACGCTCTGCCCCGACAAAACACTCCTCTACCACTTGCAGCAACACAGCCCACGAAATACTCCCCACTACTGCAAAGATGCCAGAAAAACAAGAAAGCTTCATGAACGAAGGTAAAACGTTAATATATTTGAATTATGAGCTAGTGTAGTATACCTTAACGTTGCTGGTCTACACACTTTCAAGGCCAGCAATTTATAAAAATAACTCACTATATATCTCAAAGTTCATGTCTGCAATCTATACCTAAGTCAGCCTTGTGTTACTCAACGGGGAGGAAGGGAGGTTAACCCATTTAGGTTAAGGGTCTGAATACTCTGTCTTAAGTAGTCACTGCATCTTACAGAACATGTCCTTTCCTAATATAACGGCAACTAGAAGCCTCGGAAATTTCAATTTCTCCAGGAAAAAAAAACAGCAAAGGCTGCCTGCAAACTGCCAGAGCAGCAAAGAAAAGCTGTGGCAGCACATCTAAATAGAGAAAAAAAACCAGGCAGTCTGAGCATCCCAAGGTCCATTGCCACAGAAAGAGGAAAAGGGGGTGAACAAGGAAGATATATTTGTATATCCCTGTTCTATTTACAAGGGGGGAAAATACCAGCACTTTAAGATGTAAATAATAGAATTGAAAGTAAATAACGTCTTGAGAATACCTCTTTTTTTTGATCTTGAATGGGATTAGTACTGCTTTTTGTGATTTTAATATTGCTAAATTCAGGTATACCTACATCATTCATTCAGAGTCTAGCCCTGCTCCAAACCTACATGATGGAGCAGCTGACAACAACAAACCAGTCGATCAATTCCAAAGAAAGCCTACTGTCATTTAAGGATTTTTTGTTTGTTGGGGGTTTTTTGTTTTATTTTTCTTTAAGACCTAAGCTTTTGATATTCTTTTAAACCACACCTCCTTAAGTTAAATGGCCTTTAACAAATTGGAAGAGCATCACTCTCTCATAAAAGCATTTGGAAAGGGAAAACTAGGCTGGACATTCATGATTATTTTAAAGACAAAAGTGAAGTTAATTACTGAATATTTTCATTGTGGTGATGCATTATAGCCTCAAATAAAACCTTTAGATAACCTGATTTCACCACCACTAAACACACACACAATTGCACACCATCTGAAAAACAACATCATCATGCTCTAAATGCAAAATAAATCTTCTTAAAAATCACTGCAAATGATCATGCATGAAGTGTTGAAGAGAACTTCAAAGCTGTGTAACAAGCTTTCCCGAAAGAAGTCACTAAAACCGTATCTGTCAATCTTCTGTCAATTTCTAGTTGAAGAACTCCCAACAACTCAATCAACCCCTCTTTCTGCAAGAAGATAATTGAGGAAAGCAACCTCAAATTATGTAAGTGCTCCAAAAAGAGCAAGATCACATGGTTACCCAAGTCTTAAAAGTCTCCCTTCCTAGAGTGATTTTTCCCCAAAAGCATGCAATGGGGGAAAGCTATACACAAGAAAACCCAATACAAGCAAGAAACAGAAACAATAAAGAAGATAAATACAGTTTTATGCTTATTAAAATAAAACATGAACATCTATGTAACAATTTAGGCAGTTGGGTTTGGGAATTTGGATAAGGATATTTTCTACACCAGCTCTATTTGCTCAATCCAAAAGTTCTGATGCCTTTAAAGAAAACCACACTTAGACAGACCTGTCAGCTGGTCTGTCTCAGGAAAAAAGAATGTACTTGAAAAGTGATTTTGGTGCACAAACATCAAAAGAACATAGCTCACTTACACCAAGTGAGTCCAGAATCATAACTACATTTCCCATCCATCCTCCTCTTCTTATACCACAGCTATCTTTTCCCACACAAACTCCATTTTGAGCACTACTGAGAAGCAAACAGCCATCAGCCTCACTTTCTGAGGCACAAGCAGTGCTTTACTGAAGACATTGTCTAATCCAAAGAGCTTAGTATGCAAGGCCTGGATTCTGCCAACATTTGCACATGCCTAACCTGATGCATATAAATGGGGATTACTCACATGCTGGAAGGTAAGTACACGAATAACAAGCATGTTCATGAATCAGCAATTATGTGCAGGTAGAATAAAAAGCCAAAGTGAAAGAAGATGGGGCACAAGAAGCATGAAAGTTGTCACAAGGCATTAATAATTATTAAAGTGTGAATGCTCCCAACTAGATTTTTAGGAAAGATAACTTAGATGTAAGTTTAAAGAATGTTGTCTTTGTGAGTTTGGAGGTGAAGAAGAGGAGAGGTATTTGGTTTATCATGCAAATACACAATAAATTGTCAACCATTAGAGTGTGCCAAAAAGCAACCCTTAGACTGCTCCTCTTTACCCAACCCCCCCAGTTCTTCAGCTGAAATACTTAATGGTTTTACATTCTCACTTGCTTTCTTTCTCCAGCCACAAGCCAGTTGCATGTCTGGGAAGCTTTTTAATTGGGGTGATATGGCCTATTTAAAATACAATTCCTTCATCAGCCAACTAGCAAAAATATTTATGATTTTCTAAAATATAAAGAGCAGCTCTCCAGAACAAACTAATTAATGTTGTGAACAAGCAAACTGCTGTGCAGCTCAACCTAGGAACTGTGAAATTAGAGACTCTGGAACCTGTGAGGAAGAAGGTGGCATTGTATATATAAAATAGGCTGCTTTTAACTTCCTCTGACACCAGTTTGGTTAAGAAGGGCGTTCCAGTTGTAGTAGGTTATTCTGTATTGACTAGTAATCATACATTGTCGAGAAAAATATCCTTAAGTGTTCATCCCGAGTGGCCAAATGCTTCCGTCAGCTCCTACAGCAATCAATTCTAGGGACCCTGACTGCTACCAGTGGCTTCTGAAGCCTGCAAAGGGTGCCCTGTGGAGATCAGACTCTCTTGCACAACAGCTTGCAACAGGAGTTCCCAAATTTAACCTTACTTGTTAGCTACATCAGCAAGGGATGCTGGTATTAGCCTATCATCAACAACACACCTGCCAGTGCACCACAACCTATGACAAGCATACAGATATACATATTATATGGCAAGCATAGTGCTCTAGGTATTTTGAACTGGTTTCTAAGCTATAGCACTATGGATCTCCTTCAATATTTTAGTGATTCTGCCTTCCATTGACAAAAAATAATATACCAGAGTAACAGAGAACTCCAAAACACAGCCCTTTTGGAAGAGCCAGGCTTCAACATTCAGGATGCCCCAATATCTGGTCTCTTCAGAGGACAGCACCCTTCTTTCATGCTTTCATTAGCGAAGCATTGGTTAGCCTCAAGCCAAAGCTCAGTCACTGTGACCTTTCCAGCTCCTACATCAGAGTGATTCAATTCTAAATTACTACCATTCACAAAAAGGCAGTCAATGACTTGCATCAGGAAGGTCACAAATAATGTTTCAACATCAACTACTCAATATAATTTGGAAAGTCACAGAAGCCTAGATGTCCCAACATTCCTACTACAGCTGTTTTGATACCAAGTTATATGCACTAACATGTTTTTCTATCTCCATCAATACTGCGAACACTTTACATAAAGAATAGTTTCAGCATTATTATATGTACAGCATTTTACTTTGTATAAACAAAAAACCTACAGGAACTAATTGATTCACTCTGTAACACTCAAGATGTGCTGGGGATGTGGTTTAACCACAGCCAAAACCAGCGCAGGACTGAATAGCCCTGAAAGACAAAATCTCCATCCTTGAGTTTTTACAGCAGAAGGAAATATACAAGCAATTTACCAAGACTTACTGATATCTAATGACTGGAGTTTTGAATCAGGAATTTTAATGCCATAAATGAATATTTGAAATAACAGTTAACAGGAGCAAGGGAAGCTAAGGAGCAAAATAAAAAAGAACAAAGGAAAAAAAAACCACCAGAAAGTAGTAAAAGCAGCAAAGGGGAAAAAACACCAACCAAGCAAAAAAGAACGCTTAAATTTCAGGCTACTAACAGAAATGGAAAGTCTAAAGTCACCACCCATGTGGTGGTTGTGGTCTTCACTATCTACACAAGAGGTCCTAAAAACTCAGAGAAACCAAGACTGGTTAAAGTTGCAAGACAAAACTGAGACTTGAATGGCAGCTAAAACAAGCCAAGGGTATGAAACCTCTGAGACAGGCAATCTTTAAGCTTTAACAAATAAATATTGAGCAAGTTACAGAAAATGGTTGGCTTTTCTTACTGATCATGTCTAACTTTGTAAGATACCAAGTCTGCATGTGTCCAAAGCAACTTGATAGCTATATGCACCAATACCACAAAAATGGTTATTATTCAGTTTACTCCAATGAAAACAATGTCTCCGGGAGTTTATTGTGGCCAGTTTGCTTTCCACCCCCTCCCTGAGCATAGCAAATATGCAATAGAGTAACCCTTGGGTTTTATGAACTACTAAAACATGCATTTCTTACTGTTCAACATTTCATTGGGAATACCCATCCAGACACTTGCCAGAAACTTCACTAACTTTTGTAGCCTTGCAATTCCAAGAGATATCACAAATCTGAGATCATTACAAGACACAGGTAGTACCAAACTAGCACTGGGTATTTTATCGAGTTTAATTACTGCTCAGTCCTGATGAAGACCTGTATTTCTGCTAATGTGACTCCTGAAAGCTGCCTGCTTTTTCATCAGTGTGACTTAGTGAATCCTGTAACAAGACTTGCGGAGCTGCCCTGGGAACTAATAACAGGTCTGGAAAAACCCAGACACACTGCTCTGTTTCTCCCACTCTTCAATTTCCAGTGACGGAAGGGAGTGTAAATTGTACTTAATTGCAAAATTGTCAGTTCAGTCCTTGAGTCAGTAAATTATGCTTTTACAATTTCTCCTCATTCTCCTCTCTCTCCTTTCCCAGGGAATGTGCACTTACAGCATTAATTCTCATCTCCAAGTACTTCTACTGTCTTCTCCCTCTACCTCACCCCACAGCCTTCTAGCCCCCTTTTCTTCTCGCTTGCTCCTACAGGACACCACATCCCACCTTCCCATCTCACACCCTTCCTCCAGACAGTCTCTCAGCTCCTCACTAGCAGAAAATTCCCACTCCTGCTCATGAACTCCTCTCACCAGCCCACCAGTCAATGTTTTGTAGGCATCAGTCAACACTTGGTGAGGGACAGGGAAAGGAGGCACAAAGTGGAGGGAGGTTCCAGCACCAGCTCCAAGCAGTCCTACTCCCAACTCCTCAGGAGCAACACTGGAATAACCATTTCTTGTAGGACTCCTTGGTCCTGCCAGAGGAGTGGGTCCCAACTCTCCATCTCCTAAATTCATACTTTCAGGGCTTGCCTTCTGTGTTTGTTTTTAAATGAGCTGAAACACTTCGCAATATTTAAAAGTAAACTTTGCAACTTCAAATCCCATGCTGCCTGAAACAACTTGCTTCATTCTTTTATGTATAAAGCAGAGGGAGGAAGTTGAGATAATCCCTCTATGAAGTTATAAAAGTTTGAATTCTAACATTTTCCTACCCTTATGTATGCCCACATTTACTTTTTGGACTGGAAATTAACACTTGATATCTGACAAGACAGAGTTAGAAAAAATAAATCTTAATAAATAATAGAAGAAAAGCTTTCAAAGCCAACCTACAACCATCATCCTTCTTTCCTTCCTGCCCTCTTATAGCCCTTTTCAAGTATGCAATTTTAAGTTTTAAAACTGTTACATAAAACACCTCTGAAGCCTAATACACTCTGCTTTTAAAATCCAAAATTGTGCTAAATCCTTACAGCAGAAAAGCCAGTATGTTACAGTTATGCTTACAGACACTCACTGACTGCAGCTGGAGGGTACAGAAAAGGAGAAACTGTGAACCTAGACATTTAATAACTGTGAAAGCAGTAGTGAAGCTTTTCGATTTCAGCAGTCTACTCACACTGAAGACAAAGCCCTAGGAGCACCTTTGTAGTCCCACGAATTCATCTCAAAAACAAATTCCAAGCTTGACAACCAAACCAGCCTTTTTCCCCACTTTTTTAATATCACAAAAATATAAGTACAAAGCTCTACACTATCTGAAGAAGTCTGAAGACGGCACAGTTTCCTTAGATTTCTGTTCTGGCCCTTTAACTACATTTAAGGAAAATACATCTTAATAGTACTTGTCACAATGAAGTATCTCCCATTGTATTCTTGTCTTGGACACTTTTTATATCACAAAATTACTATCAACAGTAAGAACAAAATATTACCTGCTTAGCAAGATATCTAAGAGACAACTGAGTGTGTTGTTTTCACATTATAGAATGGATATGTTATTCTACCAGGATCCAGGGTTTCTCAGATGCATGATGCAAGTAATTGGCCAATTCAAGTATTTAATGGTAATCCATCAGTTCGTCCCCAAATAAATAAATAAAACCACTTGACACACTACTTAAAGAATTAGTCCCTGTGCAAAGTACCAGATTTTAATTCAGCCAGTCACTCTCACACAGACAGAGTCAATTTCTCACAGATGTTTACAGAGAAGTGCAGTATACTAATAAAAGGTTTCAATCAAGGAAGAACTAAAGTCTCCAAACAAGACCAAGTGAAACTGAGCAAATCACACACTGCTTAGCTTCTTCTTGGACAGAAGGTAGTTTCCTCATTAGATTTTGTACTCTGTTTACTAACACTGTTGGGCATACTACCTTCAAATTAGAAACAAAACAAAAAATATACATTTTATTGGAGAAAACAACCTACTATACAGTTTTAGGTTTAAAATTATTAATTAGAAGCTACTATAGAAGACAAATGTATTTAAATGGGGACTGAACTGGGGGAAATCCTATATAGGAAGAAAAACCTCTTTGTAAAGACAGAGTTATCCATTCTGCAACTCTTTCAGCAGCTATTAGGACTGCAGTGATTTCCCTTGAGCAGTTAACCCAGCTGTTTACTTCCCTCTGCGTGGCACAGATAAATACTTATAAAAGTGTCAGCTCTACATTGTCCAGTCAGTCACAAGAACTGCTGGTATAAATAACAGCCTGAGTTTCCATCTGAGTTCACACACCATCTTTAAAGAACAAAAAGAAGCAACACCTAAAATCAGAGAGAAAAAAACCCCAAAAAATAATGGCCACGTCTCACATATTAAAATGGATGGAGAAACACTCATCCTACTGGAGTGAGCAGACTGTATGCCAAATTCTGCAACTTCGGACAAAATTATGTTGCTCATTACCTTCTCACTTCCCTCACAACCCCAGCACACTGGGAGAAAAAGGAAATTAGCAAACACCACTACAAGAAGCTATTGATTATAAATAATTTTCCCCTTCAATGAGCATTCAGGGGATGTACTTAATATTAGCCTCCTCTTCCAAACAATACTAAGTGTACCATAGTAAACTGTCATTTTTCCATAAACTAATGGTAATTAATAAAACTAATTCAGCTGTACAGATTCAATCAAAGAGATATTTAAGAGTTTTTTTGTCTTTAAGAATATTGGCATTTTACATAATATAGACTATTTCACTTTAGCATTTTAAATACAGAATCCAATAGTTCTTGCTACCATGTTTACATTTCACTACTACATGCAAAACCCACAAAGTGACTTGACTCATCCACCTTCAATACCCTCAGTGAAAAGGAGTAAAACTCCTAAATGGCATGAGAAGAGCAGACAGACTTCCTCCAGGGAGAAATTAGAATAAAACCCAATTGCATCTGAACACAGGTTCAAACAAGAACCTTTCTACCACAGTTACCCTCAAAGATTAACTCTTTGCATAACACATTCAGGACAAACTCACACACAGACCAGGAATTATCAGAGCTGTTCAGACCAAGCAGTCTCATGACCAAATACCATAAGACCTCTTCAGGGGAGTAACGCTGGAATATATACAACAGTGTTTGAAGACTCAGGTCCTTTACCTTCCTACAGTTTATTCTTAAGCTTGCTGTTAGCAATCTGCCATCTACTAATTTTTAAACAAGTTTATCACAAGGAAAACAAAACCATAACTCTCAAAGTTCGCTCCTTATTACCACTGGTAAATGAAAGCAGTAATATTTTAAAACTCATCACATCAGGAGAACACTGTTCCCCACAAAGATGGTAATTGAACTTGGATTATCCTCATAAGAACATTCAGCCAGGGGGGATATAGTTCCTTTTGCCAACCAAACTACTTTTCTCTTGAGAATTCAGTGTTGTGAGACATATAGCAATTCCAACTTTTATGTTAAAAATGAAGAGCAATACTACATCCTATGTCTACTTCATTTTTCCTGCCATTCATGTCTACACCTTTGTTTTTAAGGCTGGGGAACATTAGTAGCTCAGTACCACTAATGCATCTTCTCAACAAGACAAGACTGAGCACTACTCTAATCATACAAAACCATCGTGGGTCCCATTCTGAAAGGCAGTGAGTGCCCTCATCTCCCATTGATGTCAGACCACATAATGTTACAAGTGTTGAGGTCTATTGTTCACTCCATTTTTCCCCATCCTGTGAGGTCTTGCCATATATTCATTAGAAAAGGCCATACACTATACCACACCAATATAAAACAAAACATAAGACCCTCAGGCATTTATTTTGTGTTTACCAAACTCCTATCATCCACAGCATAATTCAAAAAAGGGCAGGGTACACAGTGCAACTGCACAAGCAAGCTCTGTTTTCCAGACAGAAGCATTTCTTGGATGGCTTTTTTTTTCTTAAAGAAATGGTAGTTTATAAGAGTCAGGAAGCCCTCCCAATGCAGGAACTGCAAATCCCAAATCCAGTAACACTAAAAAGTGACCCCGCATTTCTGATTCAGTTAACTTGGTCACACTGGATGACAACACCTACACATCAGTCGATGAGCTACATATTCTTTATCTGTATTCTAAAACACAGAATTACCACTTCAATTTCTCCTCTAGAAACACAGCTGCACTTGCTAGGCCTTATGCATTATCACTAATTATTATTTTAAAGCTTGGTTTCGTGCATATAAAAGTAGGTTGTGACTTGCTTTGGAGAGGGAAAGAATAGGGGAATGACCTGTGGATCAAAGCCCAGCTTGCTTAAGGAGGTGGTTTACACTCAAATTCTTCTCGTCTGAATTTGCAGTTAAATCAACCGTTTTCGTGCTCTAACCACCAAGAAGAGTTACAACAATGTAGCCTCACACAAACAGATGGTTGTCCGGAGTAAAACAGTTACAACGTTTGTTCAAACGCACATCTGCTGGAGTCCTGCCAGCCAGCCTACCCCGGCGGACCGGCTCGGGGGGGAGTTTCAGTTTTGCCCGATCAGGAAACGACTGTGTAACATCACGACCGAACCCGAGGAACTCGATAAAGAAAAGCCCTTCGGGCACGGCTCTCCGAGCCCCCAGCAGCTTCTGGGAACGGCAGCGGCAGCGAGCACCAGGCTGGGGCGCCTTCCCCGGAGGGCACCGCGCAGCATCCGCGGCACCTCTCGGGGTCCAGCCCGAGGGAAAGCAGAAGGGTCGGGAGCACACAACAAGCGCCGAGAGCTCCAGCGCAAACGGGAGAGTTTTTCCCGCCCCGGAAAGGGAGG
>NW_008651025.1:48909-56508 GCF_000695815.1 Acanthisitta chloris | reverse complement strand
CCCTGAATAAACACCCTGCTTTGAAAGGCTGAGATACTTGTGGCATGAATTGAGTGTTAAGGTCAGAGTGTCCTTGTGCAGTGCAATGTCAAAGCCTGAATACTGATTGTGGGATCTTCAGTTGAAAAAAATTGCAACTCGGTCCTGGATTCTGGATTTCTTAAAGACTGCTACAGGGCAGCACGAACTCATAGAGATGCAAAACATAACCAGCAATTACACTGTAAAGATTTGAATCAAACTGTCACTGCCATGCTGTTGTAGACATGCACTGGTACAGCAAGAGGCATCACTGAATTGGCACCTAACTCACTGCAGCTGATGTAAAAATCTTACTTCATATATGAACCACTCTACGGTGCTGTTTATGCAATCCTCATGCAGGGTATGGAAAAGAGGGGAGGGGAAGTGAAAAAAAGGAAGAATGAAAGCAGCTACAAAGTCACGGCCATCCAGTCATGCCTTAAACCTCTGTCCAGGTGTACATGACTGGGCATAGAGGCAGGCAGAGCTTGCACCATGGCAAGGGAAAGGAGTACTGGGCTTTGTATTGCAGCCTCCAGAGATCCCAGCTCCTTAGGGCAGCCTGGCCAGGGGTGAAGACTGGGACAGGAAATGGGGATTGAAGTGTCCAGGTGACAGTAGCAGAAGAAAAGCTGTGCATAAATCCTCATGGAGTGTGGACTAAGTCCTTTGCTTTACTAGGACATAACTAATTCTGTAAATTATTGTTTCTAAAATTAATGTTTTGCTCTTTTTCCTTATATTCATTTTCCAGTTCTAAATATGTAGGTTGATCACTTCAGCATGTTGTCTTTTTTTGTAGGACACTTGATAGTGCCTCATTTTCCCATGCTTTTTCTGAAGACTTGAGCATCTTAATTTTAAGCAGCACTTTCTTGACCTCTGACCCTTTCAGCATCTTTCTGCTGGACAGAAAGAAGCAGGGCCTGATCCCTTGCAGAATTACTGTGGAGGAACTGAGTGAGCCCTTGTTAGACTGAAAACTAAGCTGATGCCTGTCACCAAGGAAGGGTCTCTCTGCCATGTGCTGGGGAGCCCTGGCTGGACATGTCCTGCAGGATGTGTTATCTGCACAGAGCCTCTGCTTCTACTTCTGGCAGTGCACAGCAAGGGCAAGGATGAGCAAAATGCCAGAGCCTGTGCCTGGTGCAGAGGTGATCTTCTTGGCTTTCTTACTAAATATTTAATTGGAACCAAGTTCAGGGCCCCGTCAGACTGGCTCCAGAGCCCTTGAACACAGCCTGCATGAGCGAGATGACAAACTCAGCTCAGTTTAGCTCTGCTCAGCTCATGCCTCCCACAAAAGACAGCACTTGCCACCCCAGCCCTTAGGCAATGAGCAATATGCATGCAAGGGAGTGCTTGCTGGCTTTAGTGATGTCCCCAGTAAGGCATTTCTTTCTATTGTATCAGCTGTTGCTTCTCCAGCTAGGTCTTTTTCCCCTCCCCTACAGCTTTTCTAGTTTGCTTCCTCCTGTGGCTTTAATAAGAAATGAGGCTGAGGGAGGCAGAAGCAAGAACAATTGCACAGAAGGGATATCAGGTGTCTGAATTCTCCCTGTGTAGATAAGTACTTCTTAGTAAATATGGTCATAAAACGTTTGGTGGAAGCAGCTTTATGTTAGATAGTATCAGCTTGTTATAACTGGGACATTTTGCAGGAAATATTGATTATAATGATATTTCACTTTCAACAAAATGGAAAGTAATGAAGTGACCTTCTCACTTTCTGTAAGGCAATGTTTTGAAAAGACTGAAGCTGATCAGACTGGAACCCCTTGGCTCCATTTTGGAGTGGATTTCACTGCAAATTTTGCTTTTTAAATGAAAAATTATAAATGACAAATGTCAAAATAGAAAGTAACATTTTAATTAAAAACATTCACAGGGCAAATTCTGAAAATAAACATTCTGTTCTGATCTAATATGGAAAGATTCAAAATCCTGGACTGTCTCTGAGACAGAAATTCTGGCTCCTGCATAGCTCTGATAATATCCAGAGCTCAAGCAAAGCATTGATCCTGAATTCCTTGACCAGTAAAACTGCTTTTGTCTGTGTGTGTGTGTTTTCTGCAGATGGCTTCCATTCCTCTTTATCGTAGCAGTTCCCAATATCAGCCAAAAATATCTGCACAAAAGCCTCTGTTATGTCTCCAGGCTTGAATACTGGCCAATGCTACATATATGGAGAATAGAAACCCAGTATCTTGAATGGCTGTCTCTTGCATTATACTGACAGAGCCCGAGATGGATAAAATGCAGTGTGTAAACTGAAATTGAATGAGCCATAAAGACTGGAATTATTCATTTGGGAAGTATGTTCTCAGTGTCACTGACACCCTAGAGATCAGGGGAAAAATAAATAAAAGCATTTTCTCTTTTGTTATTGGCTTGTATCTTTACTTACTGAACCCTATGCTGGGCAGCCAGAAAGGTCCTGCAAGGGGCAGAGGACTTAAAATTTCCATTATGCTGTTGCCCTGTGGCAGCGTTTGGTGTAGGTGAAGTGCCTTCTAAAAGCAGCCTCTGCACTGGGCATGCAAAATATGCAGCAGTTTGCAAGCTACATGGCTTTGCCTCTCATTACTGAAGAAATAAAGCTTCCTTTTAGATACTGCCACAAAAACAGGGGCTCCAGATGCAGTTTTCTATTACAGACTGGCAACAACAAAGATATGTATTTTCTAGAAGTAAGTGCCATTTTCCATCCCAATAACCATATGTAATTCTATGGCTATATATGTTCCTTATTTTAGGATTAATATATCAGATAAGAGGATTGCTTGTTCGAATCCTCTACAATGCAAGGGAAAAAGGGTGCTGTTTTTTAGAGTAAGATGTCTATTGAGGTGCTTAGACTACTCTAGGGTATATGTGTTTTTTAAAAACCCCTTTCTAGTAGTCACCAATTAATTTCCATTGCCTGTAGTTCATGGAGCAGAAGAATATACAGCTTGAGAAAACAAAGCTGAAACCATCTATTGATTATTCTACTGACTTTTTTTTTGCTGCCTTTCCTTACAAGACGTTGCCTTCCTTCCTTCCCATGGCATATATCTCAATAATGTGTGCTAAACCATGCAGGGCAGTTTCTGGCCAGGGCTGGGAGGCAGGCTGTTCACAGAAGGATTGCAGCCTGGTCAGCACAAAGCTTCCCCAAATGGCTGGGCACTCTCAGACCACAGGATCTGGCTGTCTGTCAGTGGTCCTCAGACCTGCAAATCTGTCCTTGCAGCTCAAACAGGTGCTTTTTGCTGCAGCCCAGGCAGTGGGATACAGCTAGCAAAAAGGTTGTCAGGGCTAGGTATAGTGGTCACTATAAATTAAAGCAGACTCTGTGTGGTATTTGGAGCATGTGTGAGCTCCAGTTGGGAGATTCTCGTGCCATTTGTTCAGCTAAGCCCAGGTGGTCCTGGATCATGCAAAGGATTGCAGAATTTAAAGCATTTTCACACCTCTGGAGTATGCTTGGAAGAGGACAGTCTCACAAGCTGAAAGTTTCAGACCAGCCCTGAAGAGGACAGTTTAGGACTGGCAGGGGGAGGAGTTTTGGCATTAGAAACACATCCACAAGCCTCAAAGTGACCCCTTTTCTCTGCCCAGGTTGCAGTGCTGCCACAATGGGAGGAGCATCCAGAGGCTGCTTCCCACCAGCTGGGAGCCTGGCAGGGCAGACCGAGCAGTAGCTTACTTTTGTGCTCCAGTACTGAAAGGGAGACACTGAATCAGGAAGGTATAGGACAAGACAGGGTTGTCAGACATAGTATTTTAAGCACACTGTAGTGACAGGAAATTTTTCTCAGTCATGGAATCATGTGAGCAGCCCCTGTTCCACCCACCTGTATCATTACTGAAGCAATGGATGGCATATCTTGCCTGCTATTGTCTGGGTGGCAAATACACTTCATGGAGGGAATGAAAGGTGGGTGTGAAAAAGCTTGACTGCTATAATTAGCTCTTATTAGCTTAAACATTTCTCCCTCTTTTCTTCACATTGATCCAGCCTGAAGACAAGGGAGTGAGTAAGCAAGATGTTATTTTGGGTTGGTTCCCTTCCTTTTTTGTGTCTTGTTTGTTGTTTAATTTTTTTTTTTTAACTGGAAATTAATATTTAGAATATCCAGTATTAAGTGTAGAATCCATGAAACAAAATCCTACAACCCTTTTATCCCACTTTTAATTTCAACCAGTCCCTAGGAAGCTCCCCTCAACAGGTCAAATGCTTAGATTTAAATGACATTTCCTTGTTCACAAAAGCAATGATTTCTTATGTGATCCATGTCACTGGGAAAAGTGACATAATTCTTGGGAGGAATGGGATCTTGTAGGTTAAATTATATTAGTCTTGAGTTGTCACATGAACCTTAGTATTCTGGGTAGGTTCCTCATCTTTTTTTTATGCTGTCATATTCCACTGAAGACTTTGATGTACATTCAGCAGTAGATTGAGCGGTGACAGGCAAAGCAGTTTCCATCTCTAGCTTCTGCCTTGCCCCTTTCTGGGAAATGTCTGTCCCTGCAATTTGGACTTGTGGGGCCTCTCCTAAACCCATGCAGTTAACAGCCAGGATTATTAAAGTAAATCTTAATCTGTTTTGATTCATGATGACATACAGGTCTGCAAAATGTGATGATCAAGTGGTGACTCAAAAGCCACCCAACCTGCCCTACAGGGCCAGCAACTTTCAGGAGGTGACAAAGTGGACAACAAGGGAGTAGAGATGACTTTAGCTGCAGGATTTCAATGTGACAGTGAATGGGTGGTGAGATCCTTAAAGCCTCCCAAGAAACAAAAGTTACAGGACAGCATGAGATTAATATACTTGTTCCCCCATAAATGCAAAATTTCTTTCCCCCATGTGCCTGTACAAGTTCTTGGTCTGATGACAAGGATGGTGTTGAAAGCTTAAGCCATCTTCAGCTCTCTCTTGAATTTTTCAATAACATTCCAATATAAAATCCAAAGGGGGGATAGCAGCGTCGTCTGTCATATTTAGCTGCTGTGAAATTGTGTGACACTAAAGCGCAGGAAGAAAACCAGTATCTTGTAAAATGATAATCCCTGCACTTCCTTGGCTACAGAAAAGCCAGGTTAATCCCAAAATACTGCTGGTGTTTCTGGTGCTGACATGCCATCTGCTCTTCTTCATGCTAGACTTGACTGGGTATGAACTTTAAAGCCTTTCTTGTAGGTGACACTTATTTGTATCTTCAGACATTTTACCTTCATGTAAATATGCTTTTGCTTTCCCTTGTAGAAACTAATTTGATTTATTGACGTGGTAATAAACATACAGCAGCAGACACTAGGGATTGGTTTTTGAATTCTTTCCGAAGATTTGGTGGACCCTGATGCCTAGTTCTCAGGTGCACCAGTTTGCTCTCCTGCTGCTTTGGAAGCATGTTTGCCTTGTTCCCAAGTGGTAAACAGAGCAAGCAAGGCTTAATTTTGGCAGCTATGAATAGGAAGCGAAGAAAAAGTCTTGGTGAAAATTATCTAACATGCTTAGAGAAGCTGGCCCAAGAACTGATGGGTAAATCCCCAGCAGTGGGTTGCCTTTTAACAGCAAGTTGTACGAGGGTAGTACAGTGACATTTCAAACAAAAGCTATTATTAAGCCAAGCCAGACTGCAAACAACACAAAAATTCCTCTATTTCTGTAGCAGGACATGTTTTGAATGCAGCTGCCTGACCAAACTAGAATGGAATTTAAAAAATAATTCATTTGGCTTAAAGGAAGGAAAAATTACTTTCTGAGAGCAGTGATGCACCTTGCTTTAAAAAGCATCTTATTTTTGAAATTTTCTATAGCAATGAAACAATTTATTTAAACTCCTTCTAGCAACCCACAACCCAATTTTCTTTTCTCATTACAAGTGTTTATGACAAACACATCATCCAGCATTTTTCTGTCTATAGAGACATGAATACAGCTTCCTTAAGTAATGGGATTGCCTGTTTTATGCTAGATACACATTTAACACATACATTTGTAATACAATTATTGATGCAATGGATTAAATGTGGAAACTACAAAACCACAGAAGAAACTAATTTTCAGTCACTGATAAGGCTAGAAGGATTCATATGCACTAGGAGGGACTAGTACAACAAATATAAAATATAAACTGTGACAGTATTTCTTGCTTTATCATCATTATGGGAATAAGACTGTATGCCAAAAATAGACTTGTTTTGGAACTGTATTAAACCAAAATGTTTTAAATAAACACACACAAGTGTGTGCAGAAATTATGTTAAAAGGACAGTTTTTAAGACCGCAGAGTCACTTTACCAAAAAGCAGGAAATGTCAGAATTAAAGTGATTATCAGGAGATACATGTCCCCTCCATTGTATCTATGTATCATGGCAGAGTTGTTCATGTCACGGATACACATAGATTTTTTTCCAAAGGACCATACCTCATTCATCATGCAGGATGGATGCAGCTCACTTAATCAGCAGTTATTCAGTCTCTTGTTTACTCCATATTATATAGATGAGAGGCCCCAAGCCTTATTTACTGCACACTATTCAAACCCTTCTCTAATGACAGAATTTTCAGTTGCCTCCTGGGCTTTTCTACTGAGCTCATCCCTGTGGTATCTGAGCACTTTGCAATGAATGCATTTATTTGTACAAGACCCTTGTGAGAATAAGGGATTTTATTAGCCCTATTTTACAGATTCAGAGATAAAATTCTGGTTTTCCAGTCTGAGGCACCTACGGCCAGATTTTTCCAGTGTGCTCAGCTGTATCTCTTTAAAGCAGAGTTCAGGTCCTATTGAGCTCAGTTGCACCTGGAATACTCAGCATTTCAGGAAATCAGGCTCCAGAGTATGAATATAAAATATGCAGATTTCCTTTCTGCTTAGAGGAAGTTTACTTTTTGCTGTTCTTGACTTGTTGTCCAATCCATTTCTTCTCTCTGAACTCCTTCCCCATCACTGAATGCTGCCTTGTCTCCTCTCAGGCCCAGTGAGGAAAACCAGGGTCAGGTACATGGCAGTCATGAGATGGTTGGACAATGCAAAAGGGTAGTATTCAGAGGGTGTACAGCAGAAAGGGGTTTGAAAGAGTGGTTTAGAAAGTTTGCCTGGGCAGGTAGGCATGGTGTTAGGATAGCCAGTGCTCAGCTGGAGTTGATACTTGTGAGGGATGTCAAGGAAAACAAGAGAAGTTTCTATGCTGCTTAGCAGTAAAAGAATTAACAAGAAAAATGTGAGACTGTTGCTGAATGGAGCAGGTGATTTAGTGAACACAGACAGGGATCAGCTTGGATATAAGGAAAAACTGTTTCCCAGTGAGAACAGCTTGATCTGACTTCTTGACTGACCCTGCTTTCAGCAAGAGTTTGGACTAGCAAACTCTCTAGGTCTCTTTCACACAGAATTATCCTCTGGTCCTGCAGTTTCATTGTTGCTCTGTTTTACAAGAATATTTTCCCCAAACAACAATTCATCTAAGATTCTGCTGTGGTCTTTTCGACGTTTGAACTACACTACTTTCTCAGAAACTTAGCTGCAAGAATTGCACCTCAGGCCTTCTGAGAAATGAAGTGCTGAAACTTGCT
>NW_008651025.1:42498-48893 GCF_000695815.1 Acanthisitta chloris | reverse complement strand
TTCCCTACATATATGAACTGGAAGATTCCCTTCTTCTCTTCCAGTGGACTGCAATGAGATGAAATCTGGGGATTTTATTTGTGGGAAGAGGAAAAGGTACATTCCTGACATGAGGATCACAGTTTCTTTAAAATATGAGGATATTGGTGCTTTTAAAAGTGAGGCTGGGAGAAAACGCCAAAAAAAGAAAGTGGGGAAAAAAGGGAAACTGTTGTGTTTTCCCCTAACTTTATTCTCAGGTAAAGAGTAATCACATTTACTACAAATAAAGAAAAACACTAACCACCACCAACAGAAGATGAATACTTCCACCAAATTGTTGTAGTCTCACAAAGCTGTAAGCAATACAGGTACTGCCTGGTGTGAAGAAGAGTCTCAAAATAGGTCATGATCTCCAAATCACCTAGAACAAGGGATTTGTAGAATTGCTTCTGCACAATACCTTCTCATGATAAAGATACAGTAAGTATGAAACAAACTGCCAGAAAAGAATGACAAATCTATATCAGACTCAACTGTGGTTCTCTTGGGTACACAGCCTGAAGCATCTCCTTCTTTTCACTGAAAAGCTTTTGCATATTCTTTTTGTGTGCCGTACTGTGGATCAAATGAAAATAAGGAAAGTCTTCAAGAGGTTTTCCATCTATAAATGGATTTCAGAAATTTCCATGTGCATTGACAATAAAGATGTATTTTAAAGGTTGCAAAATACAAAACATTGCCTACATGTAAAGTTGTACTCTCTTGATTTGTTGTTAATTTTATTTCAACCGATAGAATAGTTTTAAGCATCTGTGAGGGCAGAAGACATTATTTCAGTATGAGTGCAATTTACTTTAGTCATGTATACATACACACATGCAAACACACATGAAGAAGCAGTTGAACTAAACTAAGAGAAGCTGTATTTGACCTGAGGCATACATATGTTCACAGAGATTTCCATCATTAACTAAGTCAATTTTAAACCCTGAAAGGTTTTTAATCCTTCATTAGATGCAGCATTATAAATATTTCCTTAGTTGCATGCTTATTGAGTTCAATGCTGAAATTCATATTAGGCCTCACTTCCAGAGTGGAGGTCTATGCAGAACAAGTGTCAGTGCTGAAAAGATGGAATCCTGCTGCAGTGTCAAGAACCCGTACAAACTCTCTATATCCCTCTTCTAGGAGAAACATCCTTAACATTTTTTTTCCATGAGCAGTGGTGAGGCAGTGCTCTCAAAGTGCACATGCATGTGAGTCCAGTGAGATTGTCGGGATCCAGATGGGGCTGCTAAAACCTCAGCTGCTCAGCAAATAAGCAAAACATTCGAGTTGTGGGCAATATAATCTTCATCAACAGCCTCAGGTTTTAACATTTTCATCTCTGGTCACCATGAGCAGTGATGGTGCACTTTCTAGACCCATGCTGCCCACAGGAAATAAGTTGGGAGACCACTTTGTCCCATACCCGTTCCCAATTTCATGCTGAGCCATGCCCTGCAGCAGAACTGAAGTTCAGTCAGGACATGAATGAATGCATAGATGTCACAGCAGGCTTAATCCCTGTAACTTTAATTTCCTTCACCTTTGTTGACTGGCAAAAGGAAGATGTAACTTTTTAATTTTTTTTTCAAGGGAATGAATCCTGTGGCTGTAGGGGATGGCCTTAGAAGCAACTTACTATTTACTTAGAAAAAAGAAAGCTTTAGGTTTATTGGAATCATTCAGTGAAAAAGCACAGAAAAAGCAGGTCATCCTCCTATCTCTCATTTCCTCTGCTTCTTTTCTACCCCTTCAAACTATATGAAGGGGACTTTTTGACATCTGCTCTTCAATTTGGGGCTGTTCTCAGCACTAATTTTTGGTTTAACTGGGAGCATTTGAACTCTTGAATAGCACTTCTCTTATCTTCACCACACCAAGTAGTTACTACTACAAAAGAGGCGAGAGATAGAAAGAGGTGCCTGATACTTCCCAGCTGAGGCAACTGCTGCTACTAACCTGCTTTTCTTACAGAACAGTGAGTCATGCATTAGGTTTGAAACAAGATTTATTTATCTGAGTTAGAAGAAGTAAATAAAAATTGAAAACAAACAGACAGTAGTCATTGACAGTCAGTTGGTACTTAATGAATCATATTCTTAGGTTAGCAGAGACTCATATGATTACTGTGTAATTTTTTTCCCCAAGTGCAGTTGCTCTTGGAGACTTCTGTGATGGTACTAATTCTGTCATTATAACCCTTTCTATCTCTTAAGCCTCTCCAATTCCTGCTTGGTAATTTTGCATCTTTAGAGAAGCCAAAGAAAAAGATCTCTAATATCAAGAAGGAAGCACATGTGCATAGTGAGAGTCTTTCACAGGCATGTGGCTTTCTAAACCTGTGGCCTCATAGCCAGTTTATGATTTTGAGTGGGACAGTTATAGTTTGTCAGACCTTGCTGGTGGCTTGGTATGGACAATTTTCTAGATTCTCAGTTGCTAACATGCACTAAGGCTGTTAAACCAGGGACGGGGCTGGTGTGGGATGTCCCTGCAAAAATGAAGGTGCTGGAAAATCATCTGGCTCTGTGATTCCATAGAGCTGATGTTGGGGAAGAGAAAGGAAAAAGCTCTGGTTAGGAAGCTACCGTTTCTTTAAATGGGAGATAGAAACCTGGGGAAAGGTTTTTAGGTGGAGGCTGTGCAGTGAAGGAAAGAAAGATTCGCAGTAGTTTTCAGTGGTAATCTTGTGCTTCTTTTCTTTAACAAACTACTTTATTCAGTTCAGAAGAAAAGATGAATAAGAAGGGGCAGGATGGAAGTACAGAAAGCAATGATTGCTAGAGAAAAGGTAAATCAGTTATGCCTACTTACTGTAGTACAAACATGCAAGATAATAGGATATTGGGAATGTGTCTGTCAAAGCAAAGAAGCTGGAGAGACAGGGCAAATACAAGTGAGAGCTACCTATTTTCTGAGTTCAATATCCACAACAGGCATTCATGAGCAAGCCTAGACTGTTATTTTTAAGGTCTGCAATACAGTTATTGCACTTCGTATTGATGCCAGGGCAGAGGTGACTGGGATTTGTAAAGGGACAAAAGTGAACCAGCTTAAGGTGACAAATCAATTGTCTAGATCCATTCAAAGCCCATACATGCTACAAAGGCAAAGAAGATATGAGTGACATTTTTGTATAGTGGTAATCCAAGGCTCTTCCACCAGCTCTTGCAAATACAGGGAAGCTCCTAAGCCTTGGCTTTGTGAGAAGTCTATCCTTCAAGGGGGTCTGCTGTGGAGGCTGGAAACCACTCTGTGCAGTCAGCAATCCCACAGGTCCCCACGAAAGGCTGAGTGTGAGTAGAGAAGAAAATGTCCTAACCATACAATATGGAGGGACTCCTTGCTTGGGTTTGGGCTCTATCTCCATGCTACTTTATGCATCAATACAGCTCTATGGGAACTGCATCCTGCAGTTTCCACAAAGTCCTTGTCCAGTTTGGCAACAGCAGCTGACAAAGTGCAGAGGGCTGCTGGGGAGTTACTACTTCTGTAGACCCTTGATCTGAAGAGCAATGAGATGCTGCCCAGAGGACCTAAAAGGGACTTGAAGTTTATAGAGATGACATTTCACTTTATGAGAAGCATATAGAAGGACATGATGTAATCACTTCTGGACATTATCCGATGGCTCCTGGACTCCAATGGAACACAGAAGAACATACACTGTTAGAAGTGCAGTAGTGGCATTTGAGGTATATCACTGCTGAATATGGCTGGGGAAAAGATCAGCACAGGCAGTGTTTTTTGAAAACCTCGATCCGAGCTTTAGGATGTTCTTGAAATGGACACTCAGAGAAATGTAGGACTCAGAAATGATGCTACTTGGGAGCTTTGATTGGAATAAATTACAATCAGCAACATAACCTTTTGTAAGACAAACTCATTTTGGTTCAAATCCCTTCTGTTACTTGTGAATCATCAGAGGGCAGTAGAATTACTTTGGTATAAAGTTATTTACTTCCAGTCTTCTGGTAGGCTGCAGTAAATTAAAGTTACCAAACCAGCTTTATCTAAGGTTCCTGCAACTGAGCAATTAACTTCCTGACTTTTACACTAAAGCAATTCATGTAAACAGATTGTGGTTATGAAGCAAAATTCTTAGCAAGTCATAAATTGTGAATCAGTTGTTGATTTGTCCTTTCTTTTGTTTCTTCTATTTTCTGAACAAAACATAAGTTTTCTGTCTGTAGTGGGTCAGGTTTTTTTCTAACTTATGGAAATGTGAATGTCTTTTGGCTACAGAAGAATCCCCAGAAAGAGTCTCTACTCCTGGCAGTTTACCATGTGGGGTGAGAGGATTCTTCTGAGGAACAGGCATTTGGGGAATCATTACAAACAAGATTCAGTCAGTTATGTTGGCATATAAATTTATAAGCAGGGAAGGATTACCCTGCATTGACCACAAATAAGAAAATGTGTCTGTGCAGTTAATGTGAGGTAGGTCAGGCTATACAAATTAATCTCCTTTCTCATCCTTCCTACTTCAGTGAGTAGCCAAGCCTACAGGATAAGTAATGTATCTCCTTTGCACGATGATACTTCCAATCCGTTGTCCTTGCTTTGTGGAGCTCAGCAGTATTGCCATATGAAGTATCATCAGTATCACAGGAGCTTGCCCCATTTGAATAGATGGGACAGCTTCAGAGTCTCTGCAGCTACAGGCCTTGTTTAATTTAGAGTTTGTCTCACAGCCGTGAGAGCTACCTCGATGGCAACTTTTGGATAATAGTAATATGCTGATTTACTTCTCTTAAGACTAGTCCTTGCACCTTCCCTAGGAGATATTGCACTATGAAGATTACAGAGCAGAACATTATAAAAAGGACTTCTCTGACTCCTTCAACTGCTTAATAATTAACTATATGACCTCTGTTTAGAAGAAAAGCCAAGCTAATTAATGCATACTTCAATAGATTATATTGCCTATAATAAGACTATGATGTATAATGTAAATCTAGGAAATATGAAGATTGAGTGTGGTTAAAATGTTCCGTGTACACCATGACAAAGATTTTAAAAGCACTTCTTTGCAAATGTCTTCCCTCATTCATTTTATGGCACTTTGCATCACTGTGTAATTATGTATAATTGCTTGAAAAAACACTTAGACTTCTGGCCCCTTGGGGTGCAACTTAGTCAGAGAGAGACAAAAAAGGGTCAGTGTTTGAGTAACGAGTGAAATTTTCTGCAGTAGTACAGCATGTTCCCTGGAAGTGGAAATATTTCTGCAACACCTCCCACAGGAGGGCTCATCCTAGTGGTCTACATCCTACGTACTTTTAATCCAAACTTGAAACATTTTCTGACACCTACGGCTTTTGCATCATCGTTTTCCTGTTAACTGGAAAAAAAAAAGTGAGTGCTTCTGATCAATTAAAACTCTGAAATGTCTTCTACCAAGTTTCTGAAGTGATTTTAAAAAAATCTTCACAATGTCCAATGGTGTAAAAGAAGTGTAGTTATCTCCATTTTCAAGGTAGAAGTATGGAGGAAACAGTGGAGTTAGTCTCCTCTGGATGCAGGGTTGTAGCAGGGCTGGGGATGGTTTGGTGTTGTTGAATCCTGCTTTGGAGAATTGGACTGACAGCCATGCACTTACCCTCTCTTGTGAGTTTATACATTGTCTTAATGGCAGGTTGGGCTTTTGTGCTTTAGGTACACTTACATACACAGAATTGAGTTTCTGTGATGGTCAGTTGGAGCCTTGCAGCAATTAACTGAAAGGTTAGTGAACGAAGAGAAGAGACAGTCCTTTTTCTTTATGACTCTTTTCACAGGTGTGGACTATCTCATTAGTTAACTTTGTTATTCGACAGTTGTGAAAAGTGTCATGAGGTCTGAATGACTGCAATTACAGCTCACCTTGTTCTCTGTGCCTTGACTCAAATGCCTTTAGGTAATTTGCAAAATCCTAAGATAAAGGCTGATATGCAAACACCATCCCTGAGATAAATGGCAACAAATGTTCTGTATGACATGCTTTATTTGTGAGGCACTCAGATAACACGTTGATTGGTGTCTGGTTAGACAGATGGGGTTTTATTATTTTTCTCTGATCCTTCTAAGTTGGATCTTATATTTTGAAAACTGATTTGACACCTGGTAGGACTGCTCAAACTGTAGGTTTGAGAGAGGTTGTGCTATTAACATTGACACCTGGTAGGACTGCTCAAACTGCAGGTTTGAGAGAGGTTGTGTCCCAAAGGCAGGCAAAATGAATAAAGGGGGTGAGGGCTAAGCTGTGCTTGTTATGAGGGGTGAGAAATAGTATGCAAAGTCTAGACCAGATGTGGGCCACCTTTGGAGTGACATACCAAAATCAGGAAACCACCTCTTAAGTTATTCCTGGTTAATGCTTGCTTTTC
>NW_008651025.1:41913-42447 GCF_000695815.1 Acanthisitta chloris | reverse complement strand
TATAACCTCTAACTTTGTAGTTGTGAATCCAAATCTAAAATCTATAAGATCCTTTCCCCATCAGGCAGCAGTTGGCCCTGTCATAATTCAGACCTGTAGTGAAGTTCTGTGTTGCATGATTGAAGAAGAAAATTTTCTTTCATCCACAAGATTTAATAGGCTGAAGATATCCATGGCAGGGCAACAGTAATTAAAATATTGGAGCTATCATCTTTTTGGGTTTTGGTAAAACATTCAGTGGTGTCAAACTACATGTGGAGGGGACAAAATCTGTCTTAAGTACTAAAATTAAAATGGGATATTAGAACTATGCTGTAAGTACTTTTCCCCCTTTTTTTTCCCCCTTCATTTTATTAATCTGGTGGCAAAATTTTAAAAAATAATTGTGTTGAACAAAGATACCTTTGCAAGTTCAGTGAGACAACCTGCCCCCCTCCCCCTTTTTTTTTCTGTCATCCTACAATATCATTTTAGAGGTCACACCATTGAATTTCAGGCAGCTGAGAGATGTCTAATTTAGCTGGCAACATAGGC
>NW_008651025.1:5330-41886 GCF_000695815.1 Acanthisitta chloris | reverse complement strand
ATCAGTGGAAGCAGAGAGACTTTTGCAGGGACACCTGAAATTTGAGTTACCTCCTGAAGGAGTTGCCTCTCTGGATTAGCTGTGTTGAGGTTTATGAACAGTCATTGCTGGTGAGTACTGGAGTACCCCAATTTCACTTGAACAAAATTATGCTTCTATGCCTTTTATGCCAGTTATTTGCCTTTTCCCCATACTTTTCTAACATTTTGATCAAAGGAAAAAGCAAAATGTGATAGTTTAGAAATACTGATGCACAATATTTCCATTTTGCTGCATTTTCCTCTATTTTTCTGGCTAAAATTATTTGTACAGGAGTACAAATATTACTGTATTTGATGAAATTTGTGAAGGGCTTTCTGCTGCCTTGGAACACTGTTTTCTAGCAAAGTAACCAGTCTGATGGCAAAATATTCAAGGTTAAAGCCAACTATAGATTAAAACAGATAGCTTCTGGTTTTCCCATAGTGTTTGGATAAACACAAATTCCAGATTCCCAGGCTGTTAACTTGGCATCTTTCACCAGTGGGGAATTCAGAGAGCATACGAATAAAATGTCTAATAAACAGAGGAGTATCTTCCCCCTTTTAGGATGCTGATTGCACCTTATTCAATCTCCTGTGAGGGAAGAGAGTTGAGTATACTAATGACAAAATGGCAAATGTGCAAACTCCCCCAAGGAGCATTTAAAAAGCTGCTTCATCACAGCAGTGTGACATAGACATGAATAGAGGGTTGTTCTCTTACTTCAGATTCCAAGCAGCCATCGACTTTACTGCATATTTTCACCTATGTGAATTACAAATTAGTGACAAATACATTTGAAAGCTAGTCATTACCTCAATCAGTCAATTATTCAACAGATATATCAGTGTGATTAGTTGCTCTCAGTTAATTATAGGAACAATAATTAGCTAATAAGGGAGTACCATCATTCATACAATACTGATTTTCATTGTTTTAGAGATACTCATTTTAAAAGGTCCCTTGAATCTATATATTGAGAAAACACCCAAGATTACTTTTTAAACAACTTTTTTCAAGTTGCAGGCAGTGCTTTACTCTCTTCTAGCTCTTTTGGCCAAACTGATTCTTCTGCCATCTTCTCAGCATTGGGTTCTGTTGAAAAATAATGAACTAGTCTTCAAATGTAGCTTTAGTAGTGAATTGCCTTGAGAAGGCTGAGTGTCACCCAGATGATGAGACCACTTGCTGCTTTTCATCATTTGACTCCTGTACAAATCTAAACCAATGAGGAAAACTGGCAAAGAAAGGTGGGTATGTCAAAGACATTATATCTCATTGCTACAAAGACACAATTTGTTCTGAAATTACAGATGAAAGACTATTGGATATCATACTTCTCCTCCCTAAAATTAACACCTGAGGAAGAATGCATGGTGAGGGCATTTTTTTAAGCAAGATTCTGCCACTTGGTTCCCTTATATTTGTACTTCCTTTTCAGGACCTTCAGCCCTAAATTGTTAAACCTTTAGTCAGGTTCCCAAGTTCAAAAAATTATGATAAAAGACACAGATCCACACAAGAACATAGGGATCAAAGTCATCATGACATCCTGGGATGCATTTGCAAGTTCAGCCCAGTTTGTTTGGCTTACCCCTACAGGGTCAAGCTAAGGAGAATAATCCAGCATATGATGCTGGAACCACTAGATATGTTTCATACGACCAGGGTGGGTAAAACGAGCCTAGAAGAAGCTAAGAGTGTTCCAACAGCTGAGAGGGTGGCTGAAAGGCTAAGAGTAACCCTGCTTGTAACTAAAAAGAGCAGTTCCACAGTTTCCCATGTCAACAGGCCATACTTGCCTCACTAGCTGGCACGGGCAGCTAAAACACCAAAAGCCCAATCACACAAAACTATGCAGGGTGAGGGGAGTACAGTCCTCCAAGGATACAGGGAGTGCAGCAATGGCATAATTGCTTTCATCTGTTGTGATTTGCCACTTCTGCTTGACCATACTGTCCATCTGAACTGTAAGTGCAGGTTTTTTGCCCTGCATTAAGTGGCTGAAAATTCTTCAGCCACTCCAAGATACTAATGTCAGTGTAATACACTCCTCCTACTACTTACCTTTAGCTTGTAATCAAAAGGGACCTTGGGGGGTCAATTTTGCAGTCACCCACAGACTTTTCTGAACTTCCCTATATGGTGAATGCCCTAAATGTTTTTATCACATGCTACTGATAAGCTTTTAGAAGATTCCCCTCTTCTCCCCAGCTCTCCTGATATTTTAAAAAATACATGATTATCTAAGGTTTTTGGTTTTAATCTTTTTCATTTTCATTTCATCTCTATCTTTACTCTGAAAGTCTCTCTTGATTCCAGCTCCAGTTCTAGCTGCCCCAGGCAACAATTGCATTAACATATCACTAATACCCTCCATTAATTTATTTTAAAAAATATTGATAAAGCTCAGTTAAATCTCAGTAGACTATGATCATCCTTAACTAAGCACAGTCTAGTGGTCAGAGCAATAGAATAGAAGCCAGAAAAATCTGCATCTGACAAAAATTACCTCTGAAAATCATATATACTCTGTATAGCAGCTTCTTTTTATGTGATGTAGGATTTATACCTGACAATGTATGGTAAGACATTTATATATGGTATGCATTATTTTGCAGCTCTCCTTTTCCCTATCATGGCTTTGGAATACTAGTTACATGACTTGGACTCATGGTTTTGGCCAGTTCCCTTGCATGCTTTCCAAACAAAACCATCCTTCATTAATCTTCTTCCTTTGTTGTACTGGATAAATAAAAAATTTCAGAGGAACACAGAAATCCTGTTGTATTGAACTGGTGCCACCTAGTCCCATTAATGTTTTAATAATCAAAAACATAGTTGACATATAGATTTCAGACTGATTTTAAAGTGCTCTTCTTCAAACAGTGAAGTGAGAAGAGTAAGAGCCCTTGTACATTCAAAACAATGTTCTTCTATGCAAAGATCAAACCACAGCATTGCACTGGATTATTTGCAAAAATGTGTAAAGGTTTCATCTGCATAAAACACTGCAGAAAGGTAAAGATTGTAGGACTCTTTTATCTGGGCATTTCTGATCATTTTGTCTGGACACATGTGACACTAGCAAAATCACACCACTTCTGACTTCACATTACTGCTGTTGTTTCTTTGTTCTTTTCCTATCCCTGCTGCCATCCCTGTCTCTTCCTCCTAGTTTAAACTGGACAACTCTCAACTCATGCCTCAGGTCTTTTCCACTCTTAGCTGCAAAAACTTTTCCCCTTGTTTCCTTGTTTTTTTTTTTAACATTTATTTTAAGTGGCAGGCATGGAAGGAGGCTGATGGAATGTATTAGTCCAGGGAGGTATTACTGCTGCTGAAGGGAGAAGGTGAAATAGGTGTCACTGCCAAGAGAGCGACTGAGATGTTGCGAGCAGATACATCACCATCTCTGGTACTTGGCAGATGGGGAGGTGAAGAATAAGATGATCTGTGGTAGATACAACAACTATGGAAAAAGCTACATTGATATGAGTGAAAAAGATTAAATTAATTTTTCTGGAAGCTGATCTGCTAGAGATATGGACAAATTGGAGTAGTCACAACCAAATACACCCCTATTCCCATTCTCTTTACACAGCACTTGAGGAATCACTAAACTAATGAGACTCAACAGCTTGTTTGTGGATTCACAAAAGCCCCTTTTCAGGCCAAATTTACCATCTCCTCATACTTCTTCCCACTGGCACACTCCCGAGGCAGAAGTAGATTATCTCTGAGTAAACACTATGCTCAGTCAGTGCACTTGCTGCATTTCCAATCCATGTGGTCAGGCTGTGTGCCTGTGCATGACCAAGCACATCCACCTGCTTCACTGCCCTTCCTGCAGTGCCACAGGATCCACATCATACACCTAGGGCACCTAAGACCCTTCTTCAGAGGCCAATCATTGTCTGCTGAAAAGGCAAATGGGTTTTCTAGGGAAATCTGAAGGGAAGTAGTGTGTCTTGGGCATGCCTTCACGTCCCTGCAGCCCTTGAAAATGTGGACATAGCCTCTTTCACCAGTGCAGCTGACAGGGAGCTACTGATGCTCTGCAGCACAACTGGAGCCCACACGTGTTTTAAGGAAACCAACCCAATAAACTTTGAAACCTCAAATCCTCTTATTTGGACATAATTGCTTGCAGGAGGCATCCAGTTTCCTAAAGACTGGAAAGAGTAGCCAGTTGCCACCTAGAAAGGTCTAAGATGCTGCATCTTATAGTCTCTGAGAGTTGAAGTCTGTACTGGAAGAACATGTTCAGCCTTGGCATAAAAGAGAGACCAAGGGAAATATACTGCAAGAGGGTATTGTTAGTACTGCTAGAGAGTCAAAGGGTGATGTGGTGAATAAACAGAACATCTCAGTGAGGAAATGCTCATATATGTCATGATGGTGATTCAGGAGGGTTTGGAATGTTGACATATTCTGAGGTCCCTGAGCATTTCTCCTGTGTAGAAACTGTGACCTGGCTGAGGCTAGTCCTGCTCAGTAATCCTACTGTTCTTTACCCAGTTCTTGAAAAATTTACACCTGGATGACTGAATGAACAATTCTAATCTTTTTTTTTCTGGAAAGGCATACCTTCTTACTCTGGAAAACAGAAGCAATGCAAATGTTATTGGATCAATTTGATTCAATTACTTTGTGTAATCTTGGATTTAATCTCATTGGTAAGAATTTAAAAGATACTCTCTATATATTCCTTTTTCTTTCTTCCTATGCTCAGTTTTGACACTGGAAAGCACTAATTTTGTCCCTTTTTCCCAACAACCATAGCAAAAATACTTAAGCTATTTTAAATGCATTTCTTGCGTTTTATCTGAAGCACATCTTCTACTTTCCAGATGCATATACAATTACATACAAAACTCAATGCATTTCATATGGACTAGACAACTACAATATAATGTTCATATGTAAAAGATTACCTCTAAATCAAATCCTTTTTGAACCTTAGAACGGGCTCTCCAATGAAGAGAAAAGAAAATAAGGAAAGTGTGTGACATAAGGACCTGAATAAACAAAAATTCTGGCATGTTAAAAGATGGAGGAGTGAGGAAAAAACAAGTCAAAGACCTCTCTCTTGAAATCTCCCCTAGTTGGTAAATCTCTTATATGTCACCATAGTACTGCAGCACCATGAGGACACAGAGGCTCCCTAAAGCAGTCAGCATCCAAACAATTCAGTATAAGTCAGGCCAAAGCAAATAACCTGACTTATGATAGAAAACTACACAAATCCCAGAACATTTCATGGTAAGCACATGTCATCTGCTTCCTCTTAGAAGCACTATGAAACAGGCAGGAAAAAGAGGGAATTTAAATGATTTTTCAGAGAAGAAATGTATAAAATGCATAAGATAATTGTAGAATCATTTAGGTTAAAAGAGACCTTTCAGATCATCAAGTCCAACCATTAACCCAAGACTGCCAAGTCCACCACTAAACCATGTCCCTAAGTGTGTTGATAAATTTTGGGAGTTGTAATAATTAATGGCTGCTGAATAAAAGGTGTGTCTATAAAATGCTATATGTTTTCATGTAGGTAGCTGCACATAAATGCAACCACAGGCACTCAATAATCATAAAAAAAATATGATTGCTGAGTTCAGAGCCAATGTGCCTATTGATTAAAATGCCAATAGCAGCTATGTATTGTAAAAATCAGGGACACATTGCAAGATTATACACGTAGCACACAAGGAAATGACTTGTTTAGATTATGTTATTATCCCTGGTGAAAGTAGTTCACATAATTGTTCTGTCAAGCAAGATTTTTACATTGAAAGTTAGAAAAATGTGGGGAAACCTGTTAACCCCTCTTGTCTGACCTGTTCCTGTCAGAACTATCTTCAGTTGGAGCTTCAGAAGCAACAAACTGCATAAAGTCTACACCCACTTTCTAACATTATTATCCCCCCCGCTGGTTTAATTTATGTGTTTAATTTTGGTTTGCTGGGTGCAATATGGCTAATTGCTTGAGAACTGTGCAACCTTACAAGTGAAATTTTGCTTTTATAATTTGTAGCACATCAAGTGTAATAATGTACATTTAATTTCTGAAAAAGATAATTATGCTAATAGAATTATTTGAATAAAAATTCACACTCTATGCAGGATAATGTCCTCTAGCTCTTAATTTATACTAATGTAGCTCTGTAAGGAATTTTTAATAATGTACTTCAACCTGGGGCCAGGAAGAGTTAGACGTAGCAAAGGACTGACAGGTCTTAAATGGGACAAAATGACTTCAGAGGTCTTTATAGCAAAAGCTGTCAGAAGTGATGCAGGTATTGAATTTGGATAGATGCTACAAGATGCAGTAACCAGCCCTGGTCATGTGGGAGGATGTGGTCATGCTATGTTTAGCTTATGGAGGAAAAATAAGGAAGGAAGAAAAGACACTGCAGGTCAGCAACTGCATTACACACAAGCATGGCTTGCAAGGTGGTAGCCTTCATGCAGATAACCTCTTACCTCCCCAAAATGCATGGCAGCTAAGAAGGCCCAACACTGTGTGAGACTGACCATGTACAAGCTGGCATCCAAAAGGATAGGGCACACATCACCCTGGAGAGGCAGCTGGTTGGAAAGCATAATGGCAGCAGAGGAACATCACCCCTGCTTAGCCCCAGAGAAATGCAATTTTTTAGAGCCATTCATTAGGCATGAGGACCTGGAATTGGCTCATAAGGCACCATGTTTTCTGCTGCCCAGACATCCTCCATGCCAGACAAACTGTTTCAGCCTTTGAATAGTGTCTGCAACCCAGACATCCTCCATGCCAGACAAACTATTTCAGCATTTGAATAGTGTCTGCAGGAGCATTGCTGAGCAATAATGAATCTTTTGGGGCTGGGGGGAGTCATACTGAGGCTGGATTACCCAGGGGGCCTGCCAGGCTGTAGCCCAGCATAGGCCAGCATTTCACTCCACCTTCACCACTGTTGTAGCCCAGCATAGGCCAGCATTTCACCCCACCTTCACCACTGCGGGGAGATGCACATTCAGGTCATTCCATGCCCCTAAGTCACAGCTGAAGGACCCTGAGAGATGCCTCAGGGCCTTTGCTTTTCAAGAATGGACATCAATTTGATTTGCCTGGAGACACTAGGATTGTTCCTGCATTGGGCAGCTCTGCTTGCAGTGGGGAAAGTCATGCCTTCAGCTAACCCTTTTTTGCCTTCAGTCTCTAGGATCCCTATGCAAATGAGGTGTTAATGAGGCATAGCACTGTTTTCTGTATTTTGTTTTGGACAAGATCAATTATTAGTGTGGTGAGATTTAAAAACATGTGTGATCCCCTTCTCTTCCCAGAGTAAACTTCCATCCCCTGCCTCTTGCATGTGTAGCTCAGTGAAAGGCTGCCCACTGGTCTCCATCAGCTTTAAAGCATACTGAAATATTGTGCAGCAGTATACAATTATTGCTTTTAAAATCATGCTGTTGGGGGTTTCCAGTGTTGATAATTGCATTTGTAGCAATTCCCTAGACTTGGAAGGAGGAAACTATTACGAATCCTCTGTGAACTGTTTAAACAGGGAAGTATGATAAATGAAAATTTCTAAAGGTGGTGACTTTCATACTAGATTAATACAAAATACGGTGATTAATGCCTGGACTCTCAGTTCATATTTTCTCCCTTAATTATTTGAGGACTTATTTTTATATGGCATAAGTATGTTTATAGGTTATAAAAGAACAGGATTGGCAGCCTAGGAGCTTGAAAAAACTATCCATGTGTAGTTATGAGCAACATGTTTTGCACAAATCTTCTGTGTTTCTTTCCTTTACCGATGTACTTGTCTTCCTTCTCCCTCTGCACTGAGTTAATCATCCACAGAGATGGTGATTTCAAGGTCACAAATCAGCAGATGCTTTTTGCAGCTTCTCCTTTTTGCTAGAAAAGAGGGAGGACTGAGGTCAAGCCTATTCATTTCACCAACGCTGGCTAACATTAATATCTGAATGCTTTCTTGATTTTCTCTTTTAGGTACGGGAAATAGCTTTAATATCTTGTATACCACAATGTGGTAGCTATTGCCTTTTAATGTTGATCCCTATAGGCCATCAATCCCTAACTAGTGTGGCTACTTACTGAAACTGAGATGGTTTCATACTGAGATTTATAGGTAGAAGATGCCTAATGACTAATTCCTCAAGTTGTATGGTTCCACTTCATTTTTTAAATTTCTTGGGCCATCAACCACCACTGATTTTTAGGTAGAACTCTTCACTTAAAAACATTATTGGATTATATGGCCTCATACTTTTATGGAGCCGAGTTACTTAATGATGTCGGAACATTTTTAGCTTTTTGAGATTTTATCTTTTTTTTTTTTATTCTGTTTTCCTTTGATAGCTTTAAATACAAAGTGCCTTATAACTGGGGAAGAAAGAACAAGTTTGTATGAAATAAAAATGGCTATGGATCTTCACCAAAAACACATAGTGAGGCTATTTTTACTTTCATTGCTGAGTTTTGCAGAATAAACAGATTACGATAAACAGAATACAGAGAGGTGATAGCAGCATTATTATTATTTATACAGCACCATAAATGTACATTCTGCTTAACAGACAAATAAAAGACATCTCAGGAGATCACTTCAAGTTCAACTTCAGCATAAAGTACAACTTTCTCCTGAACATTTCCTTTTTTCACAGTTGCAAAGAACAAATGTTTCAGACTGGAGTGCATTATACTAGGGAACTGAAAATCCTTGTCAAGGCTCTAAAAGAAAGTGATTTGATCTTACTGCTTAAATGTATAGGGCAAAACTCACTCTGTGATAAAAATCCTCCTGACTGCTGTGGAGGCCAGAGCTGACCCTACTTTCCCATCAAAGCTGCTGGAGACCAGGACTGCTCCTAACTTTTGAAAATTAAGAAGATTTTTTATGTTTTTTAAAGGTGATGCCTCACTGTAGGTCATAACACCTCACAAAAATTGTTGCAACATATCAAGCTCTGTGTTAAGCACAGTGCTCACTTTCAACCAAAACTTTAATCTTTTAAAAAATGTTATTCTTTAATATTTTAAAGAGAATAAACACTGAAGTGATCCAGGCCTACAGAAGCTCTTTGAGGAAGGAAAGTCTTGGAGACTGAATTGATTTAGAAACCTGAAGCACATATCTGAGTGATGAAAGACAATTACATCAACCTACCTCCCAAGGTGTTGAGATGTACATGCACTGTTATTGCCCACAGGCAGGAGGTGAAGGCCACAGGTGTGAAGGGGAAAACCCACGCCAGAGAAACAAAATAGTCCAAATGAATGGTTACAAAGGAAATTCACTGAAAATATTAACCAAGTAACATAACAAATGAATCGAAAGTGATGCATTAAAAATGCTAATTAAAATAAGTGCTTGTCTAGAATATTGTTTAAAGTTTTCAGAGGGAGGAAAGAATGTTAAAAACCTTTGTAAATTGTAAGGCAATAAGAGACACTGGCAGGTGCTGCGTTCATTAGGGATAAATCATGGCCAAGCTTCAGATACTGTCAGGAAGGAACACAGATTTCAGTGCATCTGCAACTAAAATCTTTGGGAGGCTGGAAAGATTTTGCATGCTAAAGGGAGACCTCCTTGGAAAAAAAATCTTTCTTTTATAACTTAACTGTTAATGTAAAACCACGTTAATACAATTGAGGCAAGAAGATTTATCTTACTTTGATGTCGGAACAAACCAGGTGGTACTTCTAGATATTTTTCAATACCTATGGCAATTCACCCAATCAAAAGAGACAATTTCCATCCCTTTTCATAGTAAATGGAGAGACACAGTCAGGATTGTAATACAACTTGTCTTATCTTGTAGTCAACATTTGATCAAATGACTTGAGTGAAGACGTCTCCCTTGTGCCGCTTTTTGAGGCACTGAACACTACCTGCAGCAACAAGCAATGAGAAATAGTGTCCCAATAAGAATATCACCCTAATCAGTCAGCTTTTCATCATTACACAAAGACAAACCCAAGTTAAAACCTTTCCCCTGAATACAAATATTCAGAGCAGGTTCCCAGAGCCATCCTTCATCTGTTGTCCCTGTTTACTCACACAGATGTCACAGGAATGCTGCCTGGAATTTTGTAAGTTCCCTGAACATGGAATAATGCTATTCTTTCTAATCATCACTGTCAATTAGGTATGAACTCCTGAAGTCCCAGCTAAATCTAAATCTGTACTGGAGAACAGGAGTACTACATTTATTCTGTGCAAGAGTTTGTTTTGAGCATATGTACTATCCATGTCCTAGACTCTTCATAAACTGCAGGACAAAACAGAAGGTGCTGCATTACAGTGCTGAAAAATCCTCCAGAAACCTGTGCTTGTCTTTAAGTCATGAACAAAAATTAGTTTGTCAAGTCTGTATCGAATGCTTTATTTTCAGTAAGAACCTGTGGAATCCTATTTTTTTAAGAAATGGAAGAAAGAAAGGGCAATAGTCCTTATTTCCAACCAAGTAAGTCCAGACAGTTTCAAGTAAATATAAATGGTAACAAAGATGTTCTAGCACTGCATTACTCTCTCTAGTTGCAAAAGTTAGTAGACTGGAAATGTGCATTGTTCCAGTTCTTTATGGATAGTAGGGCCTTTGGTACTCTCAGTTTACCCATAACAGTTCAGACCACTTTAGAGTTTGGGAATTCATCCTTTTCTATTAGTTCTATTAGGAAATGACCCTACTGAGCAAGAATCTTGACTCTTGTGAATTCAGTAGAACTTTGGAAGTCAACCATAGCTGAACTGGGATTTCCCCGATTGCCTGAAACAACTGGAAACAAATAGCACAGCCTGAAAGAAACTTTTATAAATCTAAGGAGAAAATTTCTCTTCCAGGGATTAGAAAGCACTGAAGCCAATGCTATTGAATTGAAGCCCATCTTTACAGTTCTTTCCAGTGCGATAATTGATTTCAAACACCTTCTGAAAACACTGTGGGATGGCATCCAAAAAAGTGGTACCTGGTATACCTGGCTGACATTTATTACTACAATCCAGTTTCTGAGCAAATGCTTTTGGACACGGTCCATTTTCTGACCTGAAAAATAAGATCAGGAAGATTATAAAGCGATTCCAATGAGGGAAATAAAAATTGACCGGGGCATGTTGCTTTAAAAGTCTCAATCATCAAATAGCCTCTAAGCACAAACAACCCCTAAAGCTGTTTGAAAGCCTAATACAAAATTTCTGGTTAAGGGCTAAAGGAAATTCCTCTTGTCTATGGAAAGGGGTTCAACTGGTGTCTCAAGTTCTGTTCCAGCTGGTTTTAAAACTGACTATTTTAAATCAGCTTTACCTTGGTAATCCTTCCCAAGACTATCCAGGAAGAGGTCCGGGTGCTCTGAGAATTCAGAAATAAGAAGAGCTCTCCAAAGTGATCTTAGTGCTAACTTCAGCTGCCTCTGGCTCTCATCCAGCAAAGCACTTAAATCTGTTCTTCACTTTGAAATTGGCTTGGCGATGTCAACAGGGCTTCTCACATATCTGCAGTTAAATAGCAGCATAAATTATTATTTGGATCTAACCCCTCTGCATCAAGGCTTGACGTACCCACAGTAGTCACTGTAAGGGAGGGCCTTGTTTCATGTTTCTGGTGATCACGTTATCAAGTTATTTTTCTCTTTCTACAAATTCATTTGGCTTTCTTTACACTGCTCAGGCTACACAGCTTCTTTGGCCCAAACTCATCCCTCTCAATCTCGCATCTAAGCATCCCCACTCAACCCCTTCACTTTCTTGGTACCCACACAGATTTACTGCAATAACCTGTGTCCATTGCTAGGAGTGCTGACCCTCAGTAAAGCCAGCATGGCTTTTACTAATTAAAGAACAACTCACTTTCTCTAGCTTTGCCCTTCGATTTCTCCTCGAAATCCTTTTCTCCTTAATAGAAAAATGTCTAGATGATGAAATAAAGCACAATCTTCTGGTGACCCTTGATTGCATAGAAATCTAATAGCTGTCTGGCAAGCTGGGGATCCACCTTTCTTATTTTATTTTTTTTTTCTTAGAACTTCGTAAAAGCTAATTGGAAAGCAATCACAGCCCAGTTCTTAATAGACTTTCAGATTTCGATAGCAAACAATTTTTTTCTGTGTTCAAGAGACACTTGGAAATTTGCTCCCTTTCATTGTAAGTAGGTAGTTTGATCTTGGTTATAGAGAAGGCTACAGTATATCACTTTTATTACCTTCTTTATATGAGAATAAATGTTTTATAAAAGTTCTGAAAATAATTTCTTATGTCAGGGAGGGTGAAACTTAGTTCTGGTACTCAAGATGCTTTAATTAGTTTTCCCTGAGTCTGTTTTCTCAGTTATCTTACTACAGTCCCATCAGTTATATTACCCTGAAGAAATAATTTGCTCTTATTAAGACCAAGTACTCTGTTCAATAATTTAATATGTTACATTCATCTCTAACGTTAAAAGGCCTGAGCCAAAGTTCACTGAAATCAATGGAAAATCTGCTAGGGACACCAAAGGGCTTTGGATCCTTTTAAGGGAGTTTTAGTCTGAAGAAGCATCTATATTGCAGTTATTATGTGCAGCATATCTAACTTGGATATTACTAGAGGTGTAATTATGGTAGTACCAGGCTCTGTGGGGCCAAATGGAAAGTATTTATGCAAAGTGCTTGAGCAGGTGGGTTTTTTTTAGTCTGAGCTGAGTTTTTTGCTGCCATATTTATATTAACCACACATACTTCCCCTTGTTAGCTTAAATTTAGTTTACTTATGGTTACACAAGTTGAATTCACTTCAGTATAGACATATTTACTCTCCCTAGAGGTTTCTTGTCTTACAGTGATATGATTTCATTCCTTAAATCAGAGATATATATCTCTGTCTGATTTTGCTTCATTACTGGCTGGATCATGCTCCTGCTTGTCAGCAGTCACCTGTAACAGGTAGTCTTCAGTTTTCTTTAGCAGTATTATCATTTTCAGTTACAACATATTTTCTCCTTTTATAACTCAGAAAGGTTTAGATGCTCCTTCTTTTCTGATAGGTAATTTTTCCCTAGCCACTTGTGTTTCCCTGGTGGATCTGCTAATAGCAATAAATTATTCCCTAGATGCATTATAGCATGGTTGAGCACCATTGACAGGTGAGCCAGAAAAGCCCTTCTAGCTCAGTTCCTTAGAGGCTGAGTATAAAAAGCCACCCTAGAACTACACTGATACTAGGCAGTATAAAAACTGTGTTGTGTGCTAGAAACATTATTTTCCTCCAAGTGATACTCACACCTTAAGCTTGCCCAATATATTTGGAAGTGTCCAGTATGCTTGCTTATCAGTCTGAGAGTTCCGAGGATCTATTTTAATTTCAGAAGAAAAATTAAAATGCCACAATAAACATCTTAAACATTTATTTAACAAGAGAGAAAGTCCCTTATTAGGTTCATTGATATTCAACAAGGAAAAAATCTGTTGTCTGTAAGTAATCCTGGGTACTCAAATATAGTCTGTCTTTGTTATGGTTTTGTATGTTCAGTTAAATTCCTCTGCCATAACCTAATGGGACATTATGGGCCAGATCCAAAGCTAGTTCAGATCAAGAGGTAGGTTAATGGTTGGACTCATCTTAGAGGTCTTTTCTAGCCAAAATGAGTCTATGATTCTTAGAAGAGGCTGCCCGATACTTTTGGTCTCCTTTGCCTTGTATATAAGACAGGCAGTTTTGTCTTCTCATTTTCTGTTGCTCTAATTTTTAATTTTTTCTTTTAAGCTTGTGAGAATTTAGGGTAAATTTAAGTAATTTCCTCTAAGTTTCTTCACAAGTGTGTCAGCCTCAAGTCTTTAGGGAATGCCCTGAATAAACGTGAGTGAAGCATTGAGTGCTCTGGCTGCAACAACAGGTATCATGAATCCTGTAATTAATTTTCAAGTCATGGTACTGGAACCTTTCCACCATCTGTGTTCTCGATGCATGGACTCCATGAGAAGTATTGCTACAACTTCTAAATGAAGGAAAAATGAGGGAACAAATTGAGCAGTTATTAAGAATGGAGCTATTTTCCTGATGAAACATGACTCATGCTGACAATGGAGATTCAAAGTACTCTGCAGATTTAATAGTCAGAAGTAATATTTCACTAGTGATAAGTGATGCTTGAGAAAGACAGATTTCAAAGGGAAAGAAATTCTGCCTGAGTTTGTTCAGACATTTTTATGTCTTTTTGCTTGATGCCTTTACTGCAATGTCTATAAGGAACCAATGCCTAGGCTTTGGGGACAGCTGAACTTAATATCTAAGCTTGATACATGTACATCCAAATACATCTGAGCTTTGTTCCATACTCTTGTCCTTTTGTCGCTTTTTTTTTAAACTTCAGAAAAGAGCCTATTTCCATTGATATGCATGAACTGAATCAGTGAATGACCCTGATACAACCAATTAATAATGTATATTCTCACTTATCTTGAAGGGTTAAGGAAGACAACTGTTGGCAGGCAGATTTATAACACTCAAAATACCTGGCATGAAGGCATGAGGTCAGAATCCAAAGGAGGCATAGGCAGACTTCATGCCTTACTGTCTTTTCTTCTTTGGGAGGTTTAGGAATATGGTTCAAAAAAGCTCTTATCATGAACATGTGTAGGTGGAGACAGGACTTATTATGTATTAATTAAAATCTACCACAAGCCCATCAGAATGCTATTGCTGGGCAAAAGAAAAATACCACTTTACTGTAATCTCAATGGTGTATGAAACTATTGTATTTCCTGCTCCATATGAACAAGTGTATCACAGTACAACTGTATTAAAGTAGCGTTTGCAAAATTTCTCAGCTTTTCCAGGGAGTTTTAAAAGCTAATATCAGTGTTGATGTAATATAAAAGAAAGATTTTGTTCTTACACTTTTCTAAATGTGAAGTGCCTGTTTGATATGCTTCATACAATACTGGTTTTTAATGAGGTTAAAGGCTGCACAAGGTGCCTGTTTCTTGAGTGACAGAAAGGCAGAAGGAGAAATTAGTACTGTGAGAGAATATTATTTGCTTCTCTTAGCACTATCTTTTTGTCTTTATATCTGAATCCTTTATTATTTTCATCCTTGCTCTATTGAAATCTGGGGGCAGGGGATACTTGCGTAGCAGGATATACCTCCAAGCACACACAGGTGTACTGAAAAGCCTTCTGTGTGAGCTCCTGTGGTGATTCTCTAAATCCTTAAGCTAATCTATTGTCCATCTCCTTTATACCCAATGCTCTGTTCTTCTTTTTCTCTGTTTTCAAGTTGGACAATTCTATTTTCCGCTTCACTGAAATGAGAGTCAAAAGCCTTTGATTTATACCCCCAGTTCTCTCATTTACAGATAGTACCATTAGAGAGATTTTGACTATCCATTCTGCTTTCAGGTAAGGTTAAAAATGCTCTGGATCTTGACAGCTATGCAGCAGCAACAGGCTCAGGAGAGCTGCAAGAATGAGTCATGTGTCCTCCAGTAGCAAGTGGGGAGAAATTTGTATTCTTGAACTGCAAGAGGTGGTTTTCTCCTCTTTTATTTCAAAACCAAGAGATATTCTTAGGTGTTCTAGCCAACTGAATTGATCAACAAACCCCCCAGTTTTAGGTAAAGAAGAAAAGAAATATGTTTTGAAACTCAACCAAATGTATCAAACCTTTTCATATATGGGGACAGCCACACTTCTGTCAGTGTGTCTCAAAGGTTACTTCTCTTCCCTTCAACCCCATGGCCTGCTTGAAGATGCTGCTGTTAGCTGAGGTTCCCAGAAGAAAGTGGGTGCACCCCTTCACTTACATACTCCTTGGCCAGCCAAATTCTTTCAGCATATGGTCCCCAGAACCATAGAGTGCAGGCTGTCTTCTGACAGTCAGTGTAAGTACAATTGTACGAGCTTCTTATTTCAAAGCCAAGAGCCCTTGGTGAACCAGACTTTACAAGCAGTGGGCAGCACAGCATTGGCAGAAAGGGAAGAGTGTCAGGTCATGTATAGATGGAGCAAATTTCAGAAAGATGCCCAAATCCTACTGAAAGTTGATAGGAGCTTGGCACTTAACAGACCCTTTGTGCTTCTGCACATCTTGTCCTGAGACAGACAGGTATTACTCATGCAGGTTTCAGTGCTTCTATGGTATGGGTTTTATTATGTTAAGAATGAAAGGAAAAAACCTCAAAAATATTGCTTTCCACTGAGTTTATAAATGTAAATGCCAAAAGGGTTCAGGTTCCCAGTCTATATTTTTTCCTAGCTAGACTCTTAAATATATTTAGCTATACTCAGAATATTAATATGCTGATTTCAGCTGGGATGGAGAAAATCAAGGGGGTTTATTTCAATTTTCTGACAACCCCTGATTTAAATTAATTGTATTAATACATTTTAAAAAATAATTCCCCTGTATTCAAAAGGGTTAAAAAAAGCAGCAAAAGTGGCTATGCTTTACAGATAATGTTAGTATTTAACAACCCCACATGACAGCCAATGTTAATGCTATGCTGAGGTGTATAGTGAGAAGGAAAGCAAAGGGTTTTACTGCTTTTCTGAGAAGTTTTTTACAATGAACACTCAGCCAAACTGGGAATAAGGTAGCAATGCTGCATTCCTTTATGTCCTGCTAGCTGTAAGACACCTCAGGTTAATGCAGCCTACCTCCAGCACACTGAATATATCAGCCTGTTTTAGACACAGCTGCCAGAACTAACGTCAGGAAGGCAAATGGAAGACCAGGCATAGGGGTACTTCTAAGCTGGCAGTCAGAGAAAAAGCTCTTTCTGACTTTTTTTTTTTTTTTTTTTTTTTTTTTTTTTTGAGGCAAATTTATTTTGCAACATCACTGAAGGGCAACAGAAAGCGTCAGAAGCAAAATGAGATAGCAATTTGTTGACAACATGAGGAAAATGCTGCTGGTGGACTTCGAAGTGGGAAGTGTTTCTCAAAAGCAGACCAGATGGAAGTTGGTCATTTTGATGCTTGCAGGACACAAAATAGACATGTTGTCAATTACCTGAAAGACTGCACAATTTGTCAAATAAGAGTCGGACAAGCAGCAAAAGAGAAGTTAACAATACAGAGGAATTCAATCAACAAGTTAGCCCAGCTGAGTGAAAATCTCTAGCAAAAGATCTTACTTTAAAGCACATTTTTGACCCCAAATAAAATATTGTACTTAGAAGTGATGGTTTTTTCTTTATCTTGTTTTTAAGCTGGATTTCCCAAGGAAATGCTGTTTAACCACTAGGGTCATCTACCTATTTTTTGGTATCATGCCTTACCTTTTAAATCAACTGGTGATTTTTGACAAAAGGACAGTCGACTCAGATACACTCACTTCCTACACAGTTAGGGCATATAGGCAATTTGATAGAGAACTCCCTGCTAATGTCTTCTTGTTGCAATATGAGCACAAACTGTATCAGGCATCAGCAAATCTCTACTGGTGCAGTGTGCCCTGAGAAACAAAGCCAGAGAAAGGCAGGTTTAATTCTTTGTACTGTGCGTGCAATGGGTTTATTTTGCCACAATCTACTAAATTCAACAGCCAGTATGTGCAAAAGGACCGTCACATTTACAAGATGACATATATTAAGCAACTAATTCCTTATTATTATATTCTATTTAAAATATTTGAAAACTTGCTATGGTACAGTTTTCCATAGGCACCCAGGCAGTCAAGGAAGAAATGGCACTTTATTTGCCAAAAATATTGTCCTATGTCAGTGCACTGTGATTGACTTTATACAGTACATGATGTGAGCTTGTAATATTGGCCATGAGCCATCAAAAAAGCTAGATTCTATGTGGTTTTGACCAAAGAAAAATCAGGCCAAGTATCTTAGAACAGTCTAACAGATAAGAAACAGGGAGAGGAAATCTTAAACATTCATGTATACACACATGGAAGTGGAAAGAAATATATATGAGGGAAAAAAGCGGATCATTTTGTTGTGTCTGACAGTCACACAATTATAGACGCATCAACAAGCAAGCTGAGATCAAAGACAGATATGGAACAGGACATCAGTCTGACCTAGAGACAGTACAAACTTGTTTAGTTAGCAGGAAGGCTCAACAAATGGAGCTGGAGGATGTGTTTGTGCATGTGTGTGTGTGTATGAGTGTTCAATACACTTAAGAAGTGCCAGATTGTTGTTAAATGGCAAGACCATTGTTTATAGCTTAGAAAATACTTAGCATAACATCAACAAGATGCCTGTGGGATTATCCATACAAGCACAATCCTTGGGGCATCACAGACATCTTTGCATAAAGCAAGACCAGCTGGCACAGAGGAAGAATAATTTTCTCTAATATTTGAACTTAATAGCCATAAAGAAAGCCTGACAAGGAATGTGAGACATGACTGTGTACAACAGGAGTCAGAGGTCAAACAAATGCTGCATATTCTGAATTCCACAGGAAGCACCCCTCCAGAGGACACCTCTCACAAGCTTCAGGGACAGTGCTGATTGAAATGAAAGAAGAAATTACAAAGACAGAAGCAGTATCAGAGAAAGTCAACATATTCTGAGCTGGCTGCTATCAATCAAGTTAGTACATTGCCCCTTATTGGCTGGAAATTCAGTTTTCCTTCAGCAGAGCTGACTACATGCACTTTCCCAGTCTATTGCAATGGAAAGTTCAATCACCTCCAGAAAGCAAGTTGTAAACCCAGACAAATGATATATTCATGAAACAACCCAGACCATTTTCAGAGCACTGTTCTAACTAGTTTGAGACACAGCCTTATTGATATCTATGTCTCTAGGCATCTTTAGGTTCTCAATGAGGTCTAGGGGGTTATTTAAAAATATAGATATTAGAGACCATGTGAAAATGGTAGATATTCTACAATGTCTGCCCTAAGGCTACAAACCACCAGGCTATTCCATCTAGCAAAAAATTATAAAAGAGGCATTAAACTCAGACCTCAAAGAACTTAAATGTTAGAGGAAAAGCTCAAACCCTCCAAATGCTGATGTGTTCAATGAGATTGAAATGACTGCATTTTGTACACTGTATATGTTTATACTAAAGCACATATTTATAAAGAGAGGAAACACAAGGAAAAAAAAGACCTGAGGGCAAAAACAAAGGGTAGCTTAGTCTGAGGATCTCAAAAGACACAGTGACAAGATCCAGATACACAGAGCTGAAGGAGCTCTTCAAAGTCAGCGTGAGAAAACCACTTTCTATTCAAGATGATACTGCCTACAAATTGATGCATTTTCTCACATACATAGACCAGACCCTGGCAAACTTGAGTGGGGTGTGGGGGGTGTGGGGAGAGGGCATGTATGGCAGACTGACAACGTGAGCACACCAGTTGACTAGCAGGAGTTCACTCACCTGCCACTAGCAATATCCTCTGCCCAGGAGGTACTTCACATGAAAGTAAATGAGGTGTTAGCTGACTTAAGCAGTGCAGAGGTCACTGCTGATGAAAGACTAGTGAGTAGGAATTCAAAGGAGCAGCTTGACAGAAATGCAATGGCATGACAGGAGCAAAAGGAGTTGAGCACGCTGCCTGCATCTATTCCTGAAAAACAGAGCAGAGGAAGGTGAAGAGGCTCAGCTGGTTTGCATATAACCTAAGGAAAAAGGACTCGGCGAAGGTGGACTGAAGAAATCAAAAGAAGGGTGTCCAGAAGCGATGACAGTGACAATGTGCTTTCTGCTTAGCTTTGTCCTACCATTTGCTGAGGTCGTGCAGTCCTACAAAAGCAGCCCCACAGCTGTGGTCCCACATGGCACCTTGTGTGCTGGCACAGGAGGCTCATTGTATTTGCAACCACAACTCGTGAGAAGAGATATCACATTATTGTAGGAAGGGAAACTGCTGCTCAAACACACATACTTTCTTGCGAACAGGGAAATCTGGTAGCTGAGAATGAAGGGTAAGAACAAACTTGCCAGCATGCTTTAAAACAAGGTAAAGCTTAGGTCTGCTTGAGAGTTTTCTGTCACTTTTATTTAATGACAGAAAACAGAAGTTTCAGATAGTTTATATATTCATGAAAAGAGCTGATTTCTATAAAAAACCTTCATATTTTTAGGAAGGGGATTAGAAGAAGATGAAATTTTTCATGCAACTGGAAAGACTACAAACACTTCTTGATTGCTCTTAATGTTGTCTCAGTGTAAAGAGCTGCCAACATTTTCTCTATCACCTTCATGATTGAGTACAGAAATGAACCACAAGCCAATGAAATCTATTTTAAACAAAGCCTTGTAGTCAGCATTGCCAAAATACATCCTTATCATTAAAATAATAAATAACATTGACAAAATATGCAAAAATAGGAAAGACCTCTCTGTTATGGGCTAGTTCAGGGAAAATATGTGTCGAAATACCTGAATGACCTTTTGAAAATATTTTGTGCAAAAAAATATGTAGCATGAAATTGAAATCATATCCTGATCTTTAATTAGCATCACTGTGTAAAGATAAGAACTAAACTACTTGTTCTGAGGTCTGGAAAAGAATGCAGGCAATAAATATCACCATCCATTATTTTTCCTTTAACAAGCAGTGCAATATTTCAGCCAACAAATCTTGAGCCACCTTCAGTTGTTGCTAGCAGCCAAATCTAATCTAAAGACTGGGGACATGGATGAAAGTGGGATACAATTTCTATCTTATCCTGAAGTCCATACCAAGAATAGCCTTCACTTCATCCAGAAGAACAGTTTACGGCTCCAGGACTTGAATATTTTCCCTGTTGCTCACTTTTATGCTTTGCTTGCAGGAAATAAGGTTCCTGCTGCCAATTAGGTTCATCATCATCATCACTCATCCAGAGAGTCTACCTAATCTGAGAGACTTTGTTACTCTGAGTGTGTGTGGCTACCTTGAGCTGGTGTTTAACTTCATCTCTTCCAGGTCATGGCATGTGGTTGAAGAGCACACACACCTCTAGGGATATGGAAGGGTAGGAAACTGATGGGTGAATACATCAGCTGGAGATGCTTCTTCCCTGCCCTATCATGCTTTATGCCATGCCTTCCACTGTGAGTTCTGTATGTCAAGGTCTTTCTTCTTGAATAGCACCTTTAAGTTCCCAAAAGGTGTCTAAAATGCTAGGATTTGGTCTATACAGTCCAGTTCTGAAAAGAAAAAATCTGTTCACTATTTTGTTTCTTGCTTACCTACAAAGTATTAGAGTTTAAGTGCTGTTGCCGTGCTAGATAGCTGTAGTATTGCTCAACTCACACCTCTGTCCTAGAATGATGTTTACTGACTTGTCAGAAGTATCAGGCTTCTATAGGAAGATGCTGCATTATGTATGGTTTGCTCTTGAGTCTTGGAGCTTGGCTCCTTGGAACTCCACTGCTGGCATCTCTTTTGTTTTCAAACTTTCTGATGGAAATGTCCAACATCTTAATCTTTGCTGAAAAAACAAAAGTGGGATTAGGAGGGAAAGCTTCATCCTACCTTGTTTAGAGACGCAGTGGAATAATGCTTCCAAGCAGCCTTTTCTCACTGGGCCTCTCAAATAATGCTGTCACCAGGACAAGAGGGCTTCATACAAAGGAGAACTGAGATGCAAATATTCCCAGATGCATGAAGCAGTTCTTTCATCATGCTCAGACGTGCTCTTTGTAAAACATAAATATTGATTTCTATGTAGATAGATATCTATGTAGATGTCCAACCCACACAGACAACCTGTGTGAGGTATTTGCTGTCTGAAGTGTTTAAGCCTCTTTCAGTTACTTTCCTTTTCCTATTCAGATTTTCTTAAATATTTATGATTGTTTGGTTGGTCATTTTTTTAACTCACTTACCCTTGTGCTTAGATTTGCTAACCCATTCTCAGGCCTGGCTAAGCTGGTTTTAGTTGTATTGCCATTGAGCATCACCATACATAAAATTATTAAGGTACAAAAATGTTTTCAGTGAAAGAGACTGTTGCCATAAGATGGCTGTGACAATTTACAGGGAGGGAGTTCTCACATGGGAGACAATTCCTGAAAAGAATAGAAAAAGGCAAGAAAATGACATTATAGTAACTCAATGAGCAGAGGTGGACCTTGCCAAAGAAAAGAAAGCTAAACTAAAACCCTATTAAGAATGAAGCTTGGTAAATTCATTTTGGTCTCAGCTTTTGCTGCATGCTAGTGTACCTTGCAAAGAGTGAGGTTTAAGTGAAAAGTACTATTTTATACTTTTCTGTTTGTAAAGACCTGACCACACAAAATGATATGAAAAGGAATGTAGCCCTATGGCTTTCCAAGCACAGTGCATTTAGCTGCCAGAATATAATGTTCAGAGTCAGTCCCCCAATTTCTGTCTCTGTTTTCAGTTATTGCATTAATGTGACAAGGACTGTCCAGGTGATGATGCTGAGCTCATTAGCTTATGATGGTGATGTACCACACGGTCCCTTTTTCCCCCTGGAAGTGACCTTCTGAAATTTTGAGATCCTCATTCTTTCACATGCTGTAGATTTGATATGTAGAAAGTTAACTTGTTTGGGGAAAAAAGTCAAACTTTTCTCCAGATGTAGGAGGTATATTTTTCTATGCCTATTTCCAATGCAAAAACTGGCAGCAGTTAACTGGGTAGCACCTTGATGGATCTTGTGTTTTGCCACCCTCACTTTTTGCTGTTACTCTGCCTCTCAGGTTTTAATTTATGCTGCACCCACTGGCCACAAGTCTATGGGCCAGCCTGCAGAATCCAGGGAAAAAAACCTCTTTAAAATCTGGTCTTGGATTCTTCCTGCAGACTGTCCAGCTGTTCCTATTTGGCTTTCTGTTCTCTTTATTGATTCTGCATACTTTTCATTTATGGGTTAATATTTGGTTCTGTTTTGCACTGATTTGCAGCAGATACATGGGTCTGTTCACTGACATTTGAATGAGAGAATGCCTTCTATCTAGAATTATTCCCATTCCTGAGTGCACCAGAATCTACTCCCTGGGTACTTTCCTTTGCTTTGGCCGTATAACAGTTAGTCAATGTATTTTGCTCTGGCTGCCTCATTTCTGGAAGCTTGCTTCAGACTTCATTGAGTTTATTGCCTACACTGTGTCAAACTACAGTTCATTATTGTCGTCATTTTATTAAAATAGTTCCTAAGTGCACCAGATTCTGAATGCTTGACTGCAATATTCCACAGAGATCTACTTTATTTTTATGTTGGTCAAAGCCAACCATAAAGCTCCCACTAACAGCCAAGCTAACACCTTTGTGAAGTGCTGCCATGCTTCTCCAGTGCCTGGCATTTAGTTGTTGGCTCTTCAATGCTATATGTGGAGTACATATCTCGTTTTCATACCAGGGGTAAAACACACTCCTGTTGCACAGGAAGCAGCATTAAGACTAGCTGAAATACAGATCTATATTTAGAGCTTAATGCATTCTTTATAAGTTTTGTGTTATCTTTTCTGATCTGAAAAGGAAAGCAATGCATTTGGCCTTTATACCATATATTAAACTCTAGAGTGTTAAATAGAAAGGGGAAATGTGTATGAGTCGATAAGTGATCTTTAATATGTAAAACATGCTGCTTACGTTCTTCAGATCTGTGGTAGAGATACTGTCTGGTTTATGTGTAGTGCAGCAATTCAAAAGAGTGTATTTTAATGCCAAGCTCATAAGGATGCTTTAAGGAAATGCAGAATCCTGAGACCTTTACAGCAAAGTAAGAGAAAGTCAAAGAGAAACTGGAAACAGCATTTGTGAGATAGAAGCAAAATGCAGAAGTTTTAGCATTTGTGTTCTGTTGCTATTTAATTGTTTGATCCAGCCTGAGCACTAACAATGTGGAGCACTTGAGAGTGTGTCATGCCTTTATGTTGAGCTTTTCCAGGGAAAGTGGTAAAACATGTGTACAGTAGTGTTTATCTTGTGTGTGAATAACTGTTCTTGAAGTATAGTCATACTGAGAATCTCATTTTAGTGCAAGTGAAGCTCTTTAGATAATCATGTCTGGATATTTTTAATAGCTCTTGGTAGTATCTTATCCCCTTCCACTCTAAGTGCCTTTGAAAACCCTCCAAGTGGCCCAGAAAAATGCTTTGGAGCAGAGCTATATGTGTAACAACTTCAGGTACTACTAAGAAAAACTTATATAAGAAAAGAAGTTCAAACCTCAGACTTTCCAGTCTTCTACAATTAAGACCCACTGGTTTAATTACAAAACTTGTGCAACCTAAAAATAAGCAACCTCCTTACCAAACCCACTATAAAGTAATTCATTCCATTAGCTTTTTGAGACGAAGAACAACAGTTTAATCATTGAGTAGGGCTGCTGAGAGCGTGAGGAAACAAAATAATTACCTCAGTCATACTAGTGCCATCCAAGTGAATAAGCTGGCAAAATCTAGTGTTTGAGACCCTGGCTTAAGCAAAGAGAATCAAACTATTAATGTAAACAAAAAGAATTACATTTCTTTACTAGGTCAGCAATGAGATTAATCAAAGAACATAACCTTGTAAGCATAGTTTTTCTTCCATATATTGTAAAAAAATTTAGTCATAATAATAGATTCTTTTCCCAGAGACTGATTTTACAGCAACTCTAAGTAATTACGTACATCTGGTGATAACTTTAAAAACTGCAGTTATAAAAGGAGCTAAACGAAAGACTACAGATTCCCTGAGCTATAATAGATCAGGTTTTGGAGCCATATCCATTGCAACACCCTTTAAAGGACAAATGCTGCTGCAAATTTGGAAAGACTCAACTGTAAACCCATTTAAAACATTGTTATTATTAACATCGTTGTTACAGAGATCTTAATTTCCCCAACAGTGGAAAAGCAGCATGAAAGATTTTGCTGCACACCTCTAATTAAGTTCAACCCAAGTACAAGCAGTACTGTATGGTAGAAATTTCACATTACAAGGTCCTTGACTGAACTGATAATTGATCATCACAGAGGAATATTTACAGCAGTTTTCAAAAGCCCACTCCCATTTGTGTATTTGTATAAAAAGCAGAGATATACATTGCAAAAATGTGTAAAGCATACATTTTTCATCATACAGTTCAGAAATCTGTCACATGCTGTTATATATCTCATCAAACCCTGATCACTAGTCCATCTTCCTTGCTCAACTCAAACATCCCAGACATACTGGTAATGTCATATAACCGTCATTTTCCAAGCTATCCATCAAAGAAGAGTTTCCTTCCTTTCCCAAAACAGACATCCCCTTTCGCCCCCCTGATTTTCAAGACAACCTTAGGTACTGAATTAGTGGCAGAATCAGCATTTGATAGTTGTCCCATCAGCACACAGAGAAATGGGGACCTCAAGAGCTGTATGCTTACACCACATCATGAGGGTTTGGCAGTGCTTGTATTTATTCTCAGTTTTTTATCTTGTCATTATGCTCTTATCTGAATGCCTCATAATCCTTTGTGTGCTCAGAGGAACCCTGTGAGATAAAAAACAATTCCTCTGTCACAGGCTGGGCAATGAGAGCCAAACTTTGCAAAGGCATTTAGTACATTGTATCATGTACATGGTCAGGGACAACCAGGGAGAGACAGAAGGACAAGGTTACCAATTTTAAGTTCTCTAACAGTTCAAAAGCAACCCTAGGCCTGAGCTCATTATATTATGAAGCTACAGGACTTACAGAATCATAGATTCATTCCAGGATGGAAAAGACCTCTAAGATCATTGAGTATGACTATTAACCTATCACTGCCAGGTCCACTTCTAATAGTATACGCTGCTAAATCTATGTACCTGGTAGTGAGAGGAAAAGAGTTATCAGAGGCTCCCAAGAAAGCCATCACTAGTTTGTCCAGGTAAGTAGGGCTACAGGCTTGAATCCCTTCTATCCTCTGTTGGAAAGATGGGTCTCTGAGGAGACAGCAATAGCAGTGTACTTGTGGACCTCCTCCTCTCTTGGCTTGCCAAGGTGTGCTGTACATGTCTTGTGCCTCTCACCTGTAGGAAATGCATGTGTAGTTGTAAGAGCTCATGGCTTATTAGTCAGTTCCTTCATCCACGAGATGTGAAACCCAGATGGTGAACCAGGCTCTCTCAGGTGAACTTTTCTGTCTGTGCTTCAGTTTCTTATACAAAGAAATCCTTTGCTGCCAATGCCCATGGTATTAGACTTCCCCTTCTATACCCTGCATGTTTAGGAAAAGGGGAGGAGGATGGAAAGGGAAGGCAGTGTCAAGCCATTCCCTTTCAGGAATGTGCTTGTTGATACAGCAGTGCCACAGAGCTTAACTTCAGCCCTTGATCCTACTCAGGTACTACTACGGTACGGGTCTTCATCTAGACTCTCACTAGGGATTTCCAACAGCAGGATCTTCACCACCATAGCAACCTTGCCCTCAAAAGTATCATCATCAACTCCTGGGAAGCATAGCAGTTCTGCATGACAGTTACAAGATTTTTGGAGAAAATACCTCTTTTGGCTCATGGATGTAGGGTCACCAAAAAATATTATACCATAGCATAAGGCCTGGGAGCCCAGGTTAGACAGGCCTCCAGCTTCTGGGCTTATTTATGTTCCTCTCACATAACTACAGAGATGGCTAGTTATATTATATAAATGCTTACAGGGTATTTTTGTGTATTTACAAAAGGTGACAGAAATCATATGAGGAGGGGAACATAAAGAGAATCAGTCCACTGAATTCAATTTGAGGCACTGGCTTTTGAAAGTAGAAATAGAGGCAGACCAGAGGGGCAAAATATCTGCTTTAATATGCAGACACACATTCTTATGGCATGTACAGAACAGAAAATGAACTTGTTTATATGTCTTTGTGTGTGTATGTTTGGGGAGCTGGCATTTGGAAAGGTCTGTATAAAAATTCAGTTTTTGCCTTTTACCTGGCAAGTACTAAACCCATTCTCAAGTCAGGGCAAAAGCCTCTTGCCATACAGTCAACCCTTGCTTCACTGGGGTCATGGTGGTGGGGTAATAAACCAGAATATAATTAAAAACACATTCTAAAATTATTATTAGACTATTTCTTCTGAAGTACTTCCCTGAAGAGCCAGACACCTTACTATTATCAGTCCAATTACAGGACCCAGAGGGAAGAGAAATAAGTAATAATTTTAGAAACAGTCCCAGGATGCACTTTGTATGCCTCTGAGCCAGGAAAACCCCAAAGGGCATAAGTCTGGAATATAATAATTGTCTCATTCCCAGGCAGAGCACTGCAGTCTCACTGGAAGCCTGACAGACACACTGCAATGCATGCAGCATAAAAGCATCACCAGTGGCACTTAACCATACAGATCTGGTTCTCAAAAGTAATTTGGGTTCAGGAGAGCAAAACTGGCAGATTTTTTTTTTTATAAATACTATGTATCATTAAGGCTCTGATTCCATATCCCATTGGAATAATTTCTTTGCTATTATTGTTCAATGCAGTGACCTTAACCCTGTTATTTCAATGGCCTAAAGAGATGTGTAAGTTCATAGAATGAGTAGTCCTGGGCAAAACACAGGACTTGCACAGGCCACAATATCACAAGCATACATTTTGTTTTTGTGGCTATGGACCCAGGAACAACACTCATTTGTAAGGACTGTAGTGAGTTTCATTATAAAATAGGATATTGTTTAGTGAATGTTTTCTTTGATGCTACCAGGCAGGGCAAAATACACTTGTCTGTTTATGCTTATGCTTTCAAGTCTATTCAACAAATCAATACCAGAGGAGTTTTCTTCCTCCATGTTAATTCTTTACTTTCCTTGCTCCAGTTTGAAGCAGCATGAAGGAGAGAGAAAGCAGCACTTAGCATTTGAGTTTTGGAACCAGCTCTTGTAAATCTCAGCAGCCAGCCAGCAGCTGACATCTTATAATGAGAATGATCCTTTTCTGCAAACAGCCAAGTTCCTTCTTTTGGGTTCTGCTGTTGCCAGCACACTGCTATAGAAAGACTTTCAGGGACAAATATATGTTATAAAATAGTAGTGGGAAGGGAAATAGTATTGGCTGCAAACCTGTCAACCCAAATCAGATGTTAGCTTCCCTTCTTGCTTCCAATTTAGTGGAAATAAGGTAAGGATTTGAAAATGTGACTTTTCATCAAACATGATTCTATTTTTTACTCCCTGTGTTAAAATGTGCCATTATATTCATGCTTTCTCACTTTTAAGTTTCTGAACTGAAAGAAAAATATCTTGTTTTTAATAGGCTGGAAACATAACAGTGTGAAGTCATTTGCACCTGAAATTTCCTTTCCTCTCACTTCCCTCCACACACCCCATTCAAATCCACAAAGGCCTTTTTAATGACAAGCACACGAGAGCTTTTTGTGTGGTCAAATTGTTTTTTCCACGGCACTAATAATTCTGCCTGCTGTTAAGCTTTCAACATACAAAAGCACAACATTTCTTTATATGCCTGATATTTTTTAATTATTTGGGTTTTTAGTTTACATGAAAGAACAAAAGTGAAAACTCCACAGGGATCAAGTAGAGAAGTTGCCTGTATTGATATATGCATCTTTCTTCTTCCATGAAATCCTCTGTATTGGGCTGCCTTCAGCACTGCAGATCTGGAAGCATGCAGTGTGACACCCCAGACTTCCCACGATGTTTGGAGCTCTCCTTAGGCTCTAGCTGTGGGAAGCAGGCAATTTGACTGGGAAATTCAGCTTTCTTTCCTTTTCCCTCAAATGTACTTACAAATGTACTTTCAAATGTACTTTCCTTACATGTACTTCAGATCTCAGAGAACAGCCTATGACATGGGTGCATTCCTCTTGACTGGAGACAGAAAGCCGATTAAAAACATAATTTATAAACACTTGTGATCTTTAAGCTAATGTCTTGGTTGTCTTTCTGGGAAGTGGGTGAGCCAAAGAGAGTCCACAAATTATTTTTGAGTGCTTGGGTTTGGCAGTCCTGAGCAGACAGGTAGGCAGACATCTGATGTTTAAAAGACATGATACGTAAGAGACAGCCTCAACTCTGTGCATACAGCATAGAGAGGGAAGCTGGCTGGGGGCCCTGTGTTCTCTCTATAAATTGCCAAAGGGAATGAATTTCAGAGTAAATGTTCAGACTTTTTTGATTAAATCAATCCATTGCCACTATTGAATGCATCTTGTGTTCTCTTTTATTGCAGCACATTGCCCAGCAGTAGTTGATACCATAAATTATCTCTATAATTTCTGGAGTTCTGGGTGAAGGAAGTATAGGCTGGCCTCATTATCTTCAAATTTTCCATCTCTTCTTTTCTTTTCTTTTTTTTTTTTTTTTTACTTCAATCAGGTCTTTAACATCCTCTTAAATGTCTTTTATTTTATATTTATTGTATGAGAAGAAAAAGGAATTAATTCTGGAGATGCTTAAATAGTTGTGAAAGATGTAGGTGTAGAGTCAAACTGAAGTGGATGCCTTGTTAAAATGAAATTGCTGTACAGGGGACCTACCTGTGATAGAAGAAACAGCAAAGGGTAGAGAGCAAGATTCCTATGTACTTTTATTCTTCTGTGCCCTTTTCTCTATTCATCAATTTGCCTGCTAGGGAACAGGCCATTGTTTAATTTAGTGATGCAGTCTACTAGCCCTGCTGTCAAGATGTGTGGACAACATCATAAATTAAAATCTACATTTGGGGAAATGGTGCAACAGGCCACAGGGTTGCTTCAGGCTCTTCAGGCACAGAAGGAAAACTAAGAAAATAAGTCATACTTCTCCCTACCAAAGGAACACACAAATGTTCTTGAAATTGTCCTCATAAGTTTGTCACATTGCTTTAATACAGTAAAAACCAACAATCAATCCTATATCCATGGTATGCAAGACAGCATATGCAGGCACTCAGAGCTGCCCAAGTCCTCACTTCTTTGGAGGTCTCTGGAGTTGCACAGTCAGCCTGTCCACTTCCCTCATCCCCAAAGCATCAGTGAAAAATGTTTCATAAAGTTACAAGCTCATTTAGGTTGGAGGCAGACAGTTATCCTGGCCTAACGCCCATCACAAAAGTAAACAAGACACTACAGAGAATTTCTGGCCATAAAATACACACACATGCAAGCATGCACTCTTGGAAGAGACAGCTAGACCTTTCAGCCTATCTTTATCAGTTCAGTAGTTCTAAAGGCCAGGCAAGACTCTTAGCATCAATAGCTGTGCACCAAATTCCAAGAGCTTGTGTAGCAATTGCACTGTATATTTTATGTGCATGGACATGCCAGGAATACCAAAGACAGAACTGCAATGGGTATATATGATTGTGCCTGTGTGCATCTGCAAGATCTTTGTTTTCCTGACTTCCCATTCCCTAAATAGCTGTGTGCCTGATGATTGTGCCTGTGTGCATCTGCAAGACCTTTGTTTTCCTGACTTCCAACCATTCCCTAAATAGCTGTGTGCCTACTGGCTGCAGCACAGGCACTAACTGAAACTGCTCGCAGAGCCGGGACACTCACAGCATCTCCCTCCCACTGGTGTTTCCCAATATCTGCACATGGATCAGATGCCCACAGCCTAGCCTTTCCTTGAGGCACTTCCTGAATGTCTAACCAGTCACAATGCTAGACAAATTCCACTCCTAATTCTCAACAGTTAAGATTTTCATCAAACCAACTGTGAATCCTTGTCTGTCCTGTTAAGGTGGGCTTGGTTTTGCCAAGAGGAGCACTGTGCCATGACTGCCCAGTTGGGGCACAGAATTGAGCACACTTGGATGTGGCTGTAAGCATAGCTCCTTCTTGCTGAGAAGTTCAGGTCATGGTCCTTCTTCTCCTAACCCCCAGGAAGCAGCTTATCAGAGTGGGGAAGGAGTGTCAACCTGTGAAGGAGAAATGGGGATATGCCAAGCTGCAGAGTTGAAACCTCCTATGGTCCCCAAATGTGACGTGATGCCTGCCAAAGGTTTTTTGTAGCAGTTCTGTAATAGTGGAGTTTTTCCAGAGGAAGCTGAACCTAGGAGGCCAGATTTCAATCCCCCAAGACCCCTAGACACTTTATCGTGCCACGGGCTATATATTAATATTTATGGCCAGTGGCACTCAGAACCATTTGTGACTTTGTACTAGTCATAGTGCAAGGGGGTAAAACAGCAGGATTGAATGGCATGACAGTAAAGCAGGGTCAAGCACAAAAGAAAAACTGTTAAAGCCTCTTTGTAAGGGCTGGTAGTTTGGCTTTTATTTTGCAAAGATTCATGCCCACACAAATCCCTCTTTTGAGCAGTTGCTTACATTTCTGGAACAACAAACTGTTTCCAGGTTTGCAGAAAGAGGGTCCTGGGGGACACCAGGTTGAATATGAGCCAGTAATGTGCCCTTGCAGAAAAGAAGTCTACTGGTATCCTGAACTACATTGGGCAAGTATTGGTTACGTGAAATGATCCTTTCCCTCTAGTCAGCACTGATGAGGCCACCCCTGTGTCCAGTTCTGGGCTCCCCAGTGCAAGAGAGTCATGGACATATTGAAGAGAATCCAACAAAGGGCCATAAAGATGATTAAGAGCATCTCAGGTGAGGAAAGGCTGAGAGAGCTGAGAAGAGAAGGTTCAGGGGGTGTCTTATCAATGTGTACAACTACCTGAAGGCAGGGTGCAAAGATGACAGAGATAGGATCTTTTCAGTGGTACTCAGTGACAGGACCAGAGGTGATGGGTAGAAAGTGAAACACAGGAGCTTCTCTCTGAACACCAGGAAACAACTTTTTTTTCGTGAGGGTGACTGATGAGCACTGGCACAGGTTACCCAGAGAGGCTGTGGTCTCTCCCCTAGAAGTATACAAGCAAAAGCCAACTGGACGTGGTCCTGTGCAACAGGCTGTAGGTGGCCCTGCTTGAGCAGGGGAGCAGGACCAGATGAGCTCCAGATGTCCCTTTCAACTTCAACCATTCTGTGGTTCAGTGATTCTGTGAAAAGCTTTGCTTTGAATATACTATGCTTTTTCTTCCAGCCATAAAGCTTTCAGACCCATTCAGAATAAAAAAGCTTACACATGATGGAAGCTTACACATGAAGGAAAATGTAAAAGAGATTTTCCCATCTGAACCTATTCCTTATCTCCCTATATTGTGTCTTTCTCTCAAGGAGTCCAATCAAGAAAAGATGCTGAATATAGCCCACCAATCCACTAATGCTCAGCTTCTCTCACTCAACCCCAACACCCATGACCAAATAAAATAACATCATTGTTCCCTCTATCCCATGCAAACACATGTACACATACACACACTCTCCCTCCACAGTCTAGTCATGCCTTCCAGTGAAACAACATTGATGTGTAGTGCACATCTATTCTAATTTTTACTCTCTCCATCTCTTCCCCCCTCCCTTTCCCTGATTGTCACTGGGAAGCACTGAGAAGTACATGTTCATGAAAGCAACTCAGCTGGCCACTAGTTTACAGACCTCATTAGTAAAGATTGCATTGACCAAATATGACCATTTTCTAAATAACAGCCTAAAAACAGAACAGTCACTCAGTGTTTCTCTGCCTTTCTCTTTCACACAGCTAGATGCTGCTGGTATTAACACCCCGGCCAGAATTAGCCTCTTGTATCTGTACTGAGCTTTAAATACTGTTTCACATGCTCGGAATGAAAAACAAACAAACAAAAACGTGGTCTTTACACCACAGGGGCTTCCAGGTCTTCCTCTTTACATAACAAAGGTTTGTTTTTCACCCCCATATAGGGCAAGGAAACCACTCTGCTACCATTGTTTTGCAGATGGAATCAGGAAATGTGTCTTTTAGGAGTTTTTGATTGGTTTCCTGTACTGGGGCTAATCCTTAGTTTGAATCAAGCTACCTGCTCTGCTCTCCCTTGTAAAATGGGCCATGATACACCTTCAACAGGGTAGCTGCAAAGGGACAGCTCAGGCTAACATCACTTAAAGTGACCATGACAGCCAAATGGAATTGTGGCAGCAGTGTAGACAAAATGCTAAATAGCATTTACAAAAACTAAATAAAGTGGTTGGACCCAAAGGCAATGTGTAAGACAGCATTTGGCAATTGCTCTTTTTAAGGAGGTATATTTTTAATGGTATTTTTATATCATGCAGATATTGCAAATATGAATTGCTCACCAGTGAACACTCATCTTGCAAAGATTCCAGCACTAACTGGATCTTACTTTCTCACATAAAAGGAATATATCACAGAAAAAATAGGACTATCTCCCACATGGTCAGGTTTTAGCAGAAATTAAAATCTTAAATATCTCCCATTTATTGTCTGTTAACCAGTGAAGTTAGAGAGCCTGGAAAGATGCCAGTTAGCAACTAGTGTGCAGGAGACTCACTGTGTTTTCTTGTTGTTTTTAAAGACCGATGTCTTAGCTAGGTAACTCTGCACATGCAGGATTATCTTGAACAGTACAGAAAACCAGTATATTTTTATCATATTATTACTTAAAATTTGGGAATGTCTTGCCTGGGGTCTCAGCCAGACTGTGGCTCTATTGCATAAGGCCCAGTGCAGACAGGGAGTCTATGAGCAGTCACAGGCTTTGCACTTTTAGTCTGAACATTTTTTTCTGAAAACCATAACTGCTGCACAGAGATTACTGCCTGAAAATCTCACTTTATTTTAAAAGGAGTATGTTTCTCACCCACAGTGCCTGGAAATGAAAGTTCTAAATGCTCCAGCACCAGAACACATATAAAAAGACTGTAAAATGAAATTGTCTGCTTTCATGGTGTTAAGTCAGTCCTGTGATTGATTGAGAAAGGAGAGGGTGTCAGAAAGGGAAGGCGTTATTCAAGGTTTCTGAATGCTGGAGAACTGCAGGTCGTTGTGCTTCCTCTCCATTCCAAAATTTAGCAATTTTAAGCAGACACCATCTTAATCAGCCCTCTGCAGCCAAAATATCAGCCAGTAATAACCAGTTTTCCAAGACCAGCATCTATAGGCTGCTATGTCGTGACATAACAGAACACTGGTAGTCAAGCATATTCAGGGATATTGCATATGCTAAAAAATGCAATTCACATACCCTCATAACTGTCATTCCCACTTCTGGTCTTTGTGAGAGCTATTTCTTCGATGTCCATCCTCTTTTACTTTGGCTTGTGATACAATTTTGAGTTGCCACCCACCCAGAACTCACAATGGGTCTAGGCAAAACCATTGCAGTTCACCATGTGGAACACTAACCCTGTTTCTAGCATAATCAAGACACAAATTAGCTTGCAGTCACTCATATTCACCTTCATTTCTGCAGCCTGGTCTTTTGAGTGTCCAAACCAACCTGATACCAAGGAATTTCTGCAATGGGTGCTAAGTTCCTGATGCTTATTCTCTGCATAACTGCTACCACAGCAGTTTTCAGGCATGATGAGACACTGCTTTATTTCCTTTACTGCTTTGAAGATGAGCCGTATTGGTGTTTGCTGGACCTCTTGCTGCAATATTCAGGCCTCACAGTTCAGAGAAAAACAGCTTCCATATGTTTTGCTTTCTGACAGACTTTTGGCCAGTGCTCAGAAACACGTGAATTATAGCCAGGCACCAAGCCAGTATGGCCTTCAGGTCAGCTGGTATGGACTCTTCATGACTAAGTCAGAGCTGGGGGAGGCTCTGGAGGTTGAAAAGTTATTTTTCACATAAATCCCCTTGTGAGGCTTATCTTGGAGTTAAACTTTGGTATCTGGGCAACAAGGTTAATCCAGTAAACTGGGCTTGAAAAGACAAGATTTAGGTAAATGAAAGGACAAAGAAAGCTACAGCTAGCAAATGAAATGAAAACAGAAAATTCATGTCACGTTCTTTTGGAATTTATGGGCAGTTTTTTAAAAGGAGATAAATTTTTGAGTTTTTGAGATTTTACTTAGTTTCCCTTCCAAAGAAAACTGAATCACAGTTTATAGTTCTAACAAGATCACATTTGGACCCTTTCAGATTTCAGACCCCTCCTTCTGGTTTCTTTGCTTGTTTGTTGTGTGTGTGGGTTGTTTGGTTTGAGGTTTTTTTTCTCATCTTTATGTCTTTGTGCTGTATTTCTATGATTTTTCACTCATCTTTCTACATTTTCTTCTGGACTGGAAAGCTAGTATTGTCTATCAACATCAGCTGACCTCAGACTCCGGGTTTAAGAATTCTTTAGTACTGGTTTCAACATTGTGTCTATAAGAATGGTCCCATGATACTGCTTTCCTCTGAGGAGCCACGTGTGATCCACTCCAGTGGTGCACTGAAAGACTAATGAGCTTTTGTTCTGAAGTGGCTGAATGTTCATGGGACCAGGACACTGCAAGGAGCATGAGGCAACTGTGGAGCTGGAGGCAGTAACACTTCTGTTTGCACATCAGAATGAAAACTGGGAACACCCAACACCTGCAGAGAAAAAGATGGGCTGGAAAATATTCTATTAATGTCTATTTGTTCTAAGTTTCTGTTTGTTCTCCACCCTTTCATTACCTACGTTTTTCCTTATTGTCTTTTTGGATCATCAAACCAAGTTAAATATTGATCAGTGGACCTGATTTTTCACTCTCTCTCTTCTTACACTGGTAGAACTAGAGTTACAGTGGCCAAGAGGAGTATTTTATCACCTGATTCATGTAGCTTTGATTAATGGATTGTAGGAATGGCATACTAGCTCCTGTCCTGCATCATGTATTTAATGTTAAACCAGTTTAATGAAAACCCATGAGAAGGAGGGCACAACAGACGGTTCCTTCCTCTCATATTCACTTCCCTTTGCTGTCATTCAGCAGTTTAGGAACTTCTTGCAGTGGAGGCTGTGCTCAGTTTAATAGCCACTGCTGAAAGGAAGCCAGATCAGTGAGGGAATCTAACCAAAAAACCCCTGGGTTTCAGCTCACCAACATGCACACTTAGCTTACATGGCAAGGGTGGAAACTGCCCTGCTTGTTTGTTAAATAACCTGGGATCTACAAAGGTCTGCTCTCTCAAATCCATCATCTGGTGTCAAAATGGGATTACAACTACTCTGCCACAGCACACCCAGACCAGCTGGTGAGTCATTCCTGTTTGCTCTCACATGCCCGCAGGCTGCTGGAGCAGCCTTTTCCCCTTTCATGGGGCAGGGAGTGGCTGTTTGGTTTCTTAGCAGCATGTTCAGGTAGAAAAGGGGAGCTGCCTGTAGAGAAAGGCACTTATTGTAACTTGTGTTTGCACTGAAAATTTTTCAAGCACAATGCAAATAGGGACATCAAATTTGAGCTATATCTCAAATAAGGTCTTGAGTCTGAAAAGTGTGAGAGAGAGATGACCTCTACCTTGCTGGATGTTAGCGTTGCTAACAGGACTAACATAACGTCTGCAGCTGTGCATAGACATCATGATGGATGGAAAATTTTCCTGTTACACAGTTTGTGGGTTTTTTTCCATTTTAAAACTCTGCGTCATTTAATCCCTGATTATATTTGATGTTTATCCAAAGTGTACCAAACTGTACATTGTGAATTATTTTTCCTAAAGAAACCATAAAAGAGATATAAGAAGCAAGCAAGAACATAAATACTCCAAAATTTAGAAGGCAAAGTCCTTCACTCTGAAGACATGCCTGGTAAATATTAGAAATATGCTGTGTAACTATGTACCGTGTAACTTTCACAGAAGCAGAACAACAGAAAGGCTGAATCATAGTGAAGTTAGAGTGGGA